>NC_092171.1:9494545-9674545 GCF_045791955.1 Oncorhynchus clarkii lewisi | reverse complement strand
CAGCGTCCGGTTAAAATCCTTAGAGATACTGGTGCGGCGCAGTCGTTTATATTGTCTGATGTGTTGCCCTTATCTGACGATACATACTGTGGTTCCAGTGTGTTAGTGCAGGGTATTGAAATGGGTTTTGTCCCAGTGCCGTTGCACTTTGTGAAAGTACACTCTGACTTAATCAGTGGAATATTCAGAGTGGGGGTACGTCCTAAGTTGCCAGTGAAAGGTGTGACCTTTATAATGGGTAACGATATTGCCGGAGGAAAGGTAGTACCCGTATTGGAAGTATTGGATAAAAGTGACCACTCTCTCTCGAATGAGTTGGCACAGAGTTATCCACATGTGTTCCCCGCTTGTGCTGTCACTCGTGCTCAGGCACTACAAGAGGGTGACGTGATAGATTTGTCGAACACTGTTCTGTTCAAAGAGGATGATCAAGAGGATGGATTGTGTGATACCTCTGAGAAGTTGATCACCTCTGACAAACAGCCCAGGAAAGAATTAAAGGACGTTGAACTTATTGCTGATGCAATACAGTTACCAGTTACTCGTGAGCAGCTGATTGCTAACCAAAAGGTTGACAACAAGCTTGCTAAATGTTTTTCTAGTGTTGTCTCGTTAGAAGAGGTGAAGAAGAAGAATGTGGCTTACTTCATTGATGGTAATCTCCTCATGCGTAAATGGAAATCCCATGTTGACGCGGGTGGAGATTGGAATGCTGTTTACCAAATAGTGATTCCTACAGCCTTTCGACAAAATGTGTTATCCCTTGCTCATGATCACCAGTGGTCTGGTCATTTAGGAATTACAAAGACGTATGATCGGATCCTTCGACATTTCTTTTGGCCAGGTTTAAAACAAGATGTGGCTCAGTTCTGTCGGACATGCCACACCTGTCAGATAACAGGAAAACCAAATCAGGTTATTCCTCCTGCTCCTCTTTGTCCTATACCTGTCATAGGTGAACCATTTGAGCATGTGGTGGTTGATTGTGTCGGACCGTTACCGAAGACAAAATCGGGTAACCAGTTTTTGTTAACGATAATGTGTATGGCTACAAGATACCCCGAGGCTATTCCTCTGAGAAGGATTACAGCTCCGATAGTGAGTAAAGCCTTAATAAAATTCTTCACGACATTCGGGTTACCTAAGGTGGTACAAAGCGATCAAGGTACCAATTTCCTATCCAAGCTCTTCAAGCAGGTGTTGAAATCCTTATCAATTACGCACCGTGTATCAAGCGCCTATCACCCAGAGTCTCAGGGTGCGCTTGAAAGATGGCATCAGACACTGAAGTCTATGCTACGTAAATATTGTTTGGAATCTGAGAAAGATTGGGATGAGGGAGTTCCTCTAGTTTTGTTTGCTGCTCGTGAAACTGTGCAGGAGTCCCTAGGTTTCAGCCCGGCTGAACTAGTGTTTGGTCACACAGTAAGAGGACCAATGAAAGCCCTTAAAGAACAGTTCTTGTCCCAAGAGTTGTGTACCAGAGATGAGAATGTGTTGGACTATGTTAGTCGCTTTCGTGAGCGCCTACACCAAGCTTGTGCTCTTGCAAAGGAAGCTCTGTCTTCCTCACAGAGGAGCATGAAAAGACACTATGATAAAGAGGCTGTTTCTCGTCCACTACAGCCAGGTGACCAAGTACTGGTGTTATTACCTGTTCCAGGATCTTCACTGTCAGCTCGTTTCTCTGGTCCTTATTTAATTGAAAAGAAAATAAGTGAAACTGACTATGTGCTTCAAACTCCTGATAGAAAACGCCAATCTCGTGTGTGTCACATTAACATGTTGAAAGCATACCACACCCGACCCATCACACAGTTAGATAGTTCAAAAACAGAGGAAGGTACTGCTGTCTCCTCTGCTACTACTGCAATGATAGTGGACTGTCATATTGATGATGTTGATGGCTTGGAGTTGCGCAATACTCAGCAGCAGTGTGTTAGATTGCCCAACTCAGAAATGCTGCTGTCTATCCAGTCAGGTCTGGTTCATTTAACGGATGGACAGGCTAATGATATTGTGAGGCTACTACACAGTTTTCCATGTCTCTTTAATGACGTTCCTACTCGCACAAATGTGTTGGAACATGACATTAATGTTGGAAATGCTACACCTATCAAGCAACACCCATATCGTATCAACGCTTCCAAGAGGAAGATAATGAGGGATGAGGTGAGATATTTGTTGGAGAATGACCTGGCTAAGCCAAGTTCAAGCCCTTGGAGTTCTCCTTGCATTCTGGTTCCTAAACCTGATGGTACGTCCAGGTTATGTACGGATTATCGAAAGGTAAATTCTGTCACAATGCCAGATTCGTTCCCGTTACCCAGACTGGACGACTGTATCGACACTATTGGTGCCGCTAAGTATGTGACCAAGTTGGACCTCTTAAAAGGATACTGGCAGGTTCCGTTAACTTCACGTGCTTCTGAGATTTCTGCCTTTGTGACCCCAGATAACTTCCTACAGTACTCAGTCATGGCTTTTGGGATGCGAAATGCACCAGCCACTTTCCAACGACTGGTTAACTCCGTATTAGCTGGCGTTCCTAATTGTAGTGCATACCTTGATGACCTAGTGATTTATTCGTCTGAGTGGTCAGATCATGTTGACTTGCTAAGGGTAGTATGTGAACGGTTGGCAACTGCTTCTCTAACCCTGAACTTGGCAAAGTGCGAGTTTGGGAAGGCTACTGTTACCTATCTCGGTAAAGAGGTTGGCCATGGACAGGTGCGCCCTGTTGATGCCAAGGTCTTGGCTATAACTGCATTCCCTGCACCTACCACTAGACGAGAGCTACGCCGCTTTTTAGGGATGGTTGGCTATTACCGTAGCTTCTGTAAAAATTTCTCTGCGGTAGTTGCTCCATTGACTGATTTGCTCAGTCCGGCAAGACCATTTGTGTTGTCCCCTGATTGTAAAGAGAGCTTTTGAATCAGCGAAAGCACTCTTATGTAGTACCCCTGTACTTGCTGCTCCGGATTTTGAACAACCGTTCAAGCTTGAGGTAGATGCTAGTGCCAGAGGTGCTGGTGCTGTTCTACTGCAGCAGGACAAGAGTGGAGTAGATCATCCCGTTTGTTATTTTTCACGTAAATTTAATAAATGTCAAACAAACTATGCGACAATAGAACAAGAAGCTCTTGCTTTGTTGTTGGCTCTGCAATACTTCGAAGTATACATTGGTTCCAGTGCCCTACCAGTGATTGTGTATACTGACCATAACCCCTTAGTTTTTCTCCACCGAATGTACAACCAGAACCAGTGCCTTATGCGTTGGGCGCTGATTGTACAAAATTATAATTTGGAGATCCGCCACAAAAAGGGTTCAGATAATGTGTTGGCAGATGCTTTGTCTCGTGTGTAAAATGATTTTTGTATGTTTTGGCAAGGTTGACGTTGTTGTTGTAAGTATTAATTGTAATACTGTGGTCGCAATCCCTAGGGTTGCTCTTTTAAGGGTGGGAGTGTTACGGATACAGGTATCCTGTGTCTGTGTGTATCCTGTGTCTGTGTGTATCCTGTGTGTGTTTCTGTTCTCTCCGTCTCCCCTCACAGGTGAAAGTCATCACTCCCCAATCAGTCAACAATCAACCCATCAATCAGAAGACACACCTCCTCCTGTTTCCTACCCTATCACAGTTCCTTCCCCATGGTTTAAAAACCCCATCATTTGTTTGTTCAGGAGCTCAATCTTTGTAATGCCATGTTGGTAGATAGCTGTTCTTTGTAGATTTCAGGAGAGCTCAATCTTTGTAATGACATGTTGGTAGATCTCTGCTCTTGATAGATTTCAGTAGCACAATCTCTTTGTAAATGCCATGTATGTAGATCTCTCTCTTTGTGTAATAATTAACCTCTTCTTTTGTTTGAGCACCTCCAAATCACTTTGTCATCTCCTGTGAGTATTGTTTTTGTTTATGGTGTTTGCTGGTGGGAAAAAGGGGAAACCAAGACAAGTCGCCCATGGGCATACACTACCCGTAGGTAAACTTTGTTAAAACACACTAGTTAGAACTGGGCGGACCACCCACTGTATTTTTGGTTAGTTAGGTAGCTGTTGTTGAAATAGGCTAGTCTAGCTTAGGGGTGTTTTGAATACTTATTGTTTCTTTCCTTGGGTCCAGCTCAGCCCCTTTTCCTGCTCCCCCCCCCATTACCGTGTGTTTATAATAAACCCTGAGTTTGACGGTATTATTTCGGTTGTCGTGGTTATTTCGTTCACTTTTACTTTGTCACTATTATAATTTACATGAGTTATGTTACGGGTCTCACTACCATCCCCCCTAGACTGTCGGGCCAAAAGAGATTCGTAACACTCTCACACAGTCAAATTCAAGCTGCTTTATTGGCATGAAAAACATTGTGTCAATATTGCCAAAGCAACAATGTATACAATATACATTGTAACAAAATTGTAAATGATAGCAAATAATAATATAAAATGGTAGTAAATAATAATACAAAAATAAATACAATAAAATGGTAACAGTCTACAGTAAACATTAATAATTATAGTAATAATAAGTAAGTTACTGTTTACTATGCAGATGTTATTATTCAGTGTCCCTCAGGCTATGGCAGGAAAATACATATTTGGCTGCAAGAGGAGCCATTGCTCCTTCGCCCATGAGTATTCTTAGTTTTTCCTCTGGGTTCATTTTGTAAAAATGTGGAATATATGTAGTCATTTCTGTGAATAATGAATCTCTTTGTGAGGAATATTTATCACAGTAAAGGAGAAAGTGCATCTCTGTCTCTACCTCCCCTGTCATGCAGTGACCACATACACGCTCCTCTTTGGGTAGCCATGTCTTTTTATGTCTGCCGGTTTCTATTGCCAATCGGTGGTCACTCAGCCTGTACTTGGTAAGGATCTGTCTCTGCTTCGTATCTCTGACAGAGTAGAGATAATCAGCCAATTCATATTCTCTGTTTAGGGTCAGATAGCAATTTAGTCGGCTTTGGGATTTTGTTTCGTTTTTCCAGTATTGTAAATATGATTCCTTTGATTGGTTCATGATTTTGTTTATTGGAATTCTTTCTTTTGAAGCAGTGCTGGAGTCAGCTTGGTTGGTGAGGTCCAACACCAGCTGACTGAGAGGGCTCGTTTCTGGGCTCAGCTCTTGGGCTTGAAGTGCTTTAAATTGCAGACTCGAATTTGGACTTGAATTTAGATGTAGCCAAAATTTTAATGATCTTTTCTGTATTTTCATTATTACTGGAAAGCGGCCCAATTCTGCCCTACATGCATTAGTTGGTGTATTTCTCTGGACTTGTAGAATTTTCCGACAGAATTCTGCATGTAGGGCTTCAATTGGATGTTTGTCTCACATTTTTAAAATCCAGTTTATTGAGTGGCCCCCAAACCTCACTTCCATAAAGTGCTATTGGTAGGATTACACTGTCAAATATTTTAGTCCAAATTTTAATTGGGATGTTGATTTTGAATAATTTCATTTTTATTGCATACATCTCTCTCGGCTTTTTCTTTGAGTGCATTCACTGCCATATTAAAGTTTCCCGATGCAGATCTGGTCAGACCATGGTAGGTGTAATTTTTTGTGTGTTCAATTAGGGTGTTGTTCAGGGTGAATTTACATTTGTGTTTCTGACATCTGGGTTTTTTTTGGAAAATCATGATTTTAGTTTTTTGGAAATTTACTGCCAGGGCCCAATTATGGCAATATTGCTCCAGAATATTAATGTTTTGTTGAAGACCTTCTTTGGTTGGTGATAGAAGTACCAAGTCATCAGCATATAGCAGGTATTTGACCTCTGTGTCAAATAGTGTGAGTCCTGGGGCTGGAGATTGGTCCAACATGTCTGCTAATTCATTGATATAAATGTTGAAAATATTTGGACTCAAATTGCAGCCTTGTCTCACACCTCGACATTGTGAAAAAAATTCTGTTCTTTGGTTTTTGATTTTTATTGCACACTTGTTTTCTGTGTACATACATTTTATTAATTAGTGTGTGTAAGGTGTATATATGGTCAGTAGTGCGATGGTTAGGAAGAAAGCCAATTTGACATTTACTTATTACATTTTTTTCTTGAAGAAAGGTTTGAATTCTTGATTTCAAAATGCTACAGAAAATCTTTCCCAAGTTACTGTTGACGCAAATTCCCCTGTAATTATTGGGGTCTGATTTGTCTCCACTTTTGTGGATAGGGGAGATGAGCCCCTGGTTACAGACATCAGGGAAGTAGCCAGAAGTTAAAACCATGTTGAACAATTTAAGCACAGCATTTTGCAACTCAGGTGTGCTGTTTTTCAGCATTTCATTTCTGATGTTATCTACACCACAAACCTTTTTTGATTTAATAGATTTTAGTTTTTCATTTAGTTCTTGTTGGGTTATTGGGTAATCTAATGGATTTTGGTTGTTTTTAATGACTGATTCAAGGATGTTCAATTTTTCTTTAATTTCTAATTGGTTCTGTTGTAAGTCTTTTTCTGGGATGTTTTTGTATAGGTTATCAAAATAAGTTTTCCAAATTCCTTCATCTTGTATGGCTAATTCTTGTGGCTTTGTTGTGCTTAAATTGTTCCACATGTCCCAGAACTGATTTTGGTCAATTGCGTTTTCAATTTCATCAAGTGTCTTGTTGGTATAATTCAATTTCTTGCATTTCAGTGTTTGTTTATAATGTTTCAGAGTTTCAAAGTATTCATATCGTAGCTCTGTGTTGTTTTGCTCCTTATGTTTTTTGTTTGACATTTGTCTTAGGTGTTTTCTAATTGTTTTACATTCATTATCAAACCATTTGTCAGAAACATTTAGATTTTTGCTTCTGACGTTGCATTGCTTTGGTTTTCTCAAATTTGCTTTCGATGCTGCTTTTTGGAATATGCAGTTGATGTTTTGGGTAGCTGAATTGACACCTTTTATTGTTTTGGTACTGTGAGTTATTGAGAAACTGTATAGAGTTCATCATTTCATTTGAGTTCAATGTTTCAATGAATGTCTCTGCACTGTTTCTCACACAGTCTCTCTCTCTCTCTCTCTCTCTCACACACAGTCTCTCTCTCTCACACACAGTCTCTCTCTCTCTCTCTCTCTCTCTCTCACAGTCTCTCTCTCTCTCTCTCTCTCTCACAGTCTCTCTCTCTCTCACACAGTCTCTCTCTCTCTCTCTCTGTCTCTCTCTCACTTTCTCCCTCAGTCTCTCTCTCACACAGTCTCTCGCTCTCACACAGTCACTCTCTCACTCTGTCTCCCTCTCACTCTCTCACACACAGTCCCCCTCTCACTCTCTCTCACACAGTCTCTCTCACGCTCTCTCTGTCTCTCTCTCACACATTCTCACACAGTCTCTCTCTCACTCTCTCTCTCACACACAGTCTCTCTCACAGACACACTCACTTACTCACATACAGTCTCTCTCTCTCGCGCAGGCGTGCTCTCTCACCTAGTGATTAACTCCACTGTTCTATTCTACCTCACACTCTGAGCACAACGCCCTATGGGACTTACCAAGAAGTTGCTACAGTATACTCCTTAGGACCGGGACGATAGTATCTCACTAGTTCTCCTACGATAAAAACACGAAGCAGACCAAACTCTTTGTTTTGTATGTCAGATATGTTGTGCTATAGCTTGGAAAATAAATACATTTGACTGCCAGCATTTGGCTCCATACCAGTATACCTTAAAATACGATACATCCCAAATCATTAGTACTAACCACCTTAAGGTCAAAATGTCACCTACACCCATCGTTCTTTGGCACTACCACCCCTCTTAAATGCCCATGTAGCCTGACAACCAACCATACTACAGTATATGGCAGTTGGTGCTGTCCAATGGTAGTTCACCTGAGATGAATTCAGTCGCCATGGCACTTTTAGGGCTGTCCCCCTGCTGTTGTGGTGGTAACACAGCCTGTAATCTCATCTCCTGGAATCCTGTTGTTTTTATCACAGCCTTCAAAGAGCACAGTCAGTCGGTGGTGGTGGTGGTGATGAGGATGTCTGAGAGGCCACCCTTGGTCAGGACATACACCGAAGTCCTCAGAGATGGGCATAACATGGCACAGAGATCTCAGTGCTGTGGCCATAGAGAGTGGACTGTCCACAGTCATCGTCACCCTAGCCTTTCTCATGAATGTACGGCCTTAGTCCTGATGACAAACTGTCCCAGAGTCCTGCTGTGCCTGGCTGCATGGCAACACTTTTGTTCCCCTTTTCCATGTCACTAGAGATTTTATTCTCCTTCAGGATGTTTGTTTTCCTCGGTACTGGATGAAAGAGGGAGGGAGGGAGAGGGGGGGGAGAGTATTTAAAAGGGGGAAAAAAAGTGACAGAGCAGATAGGGAGGAGAGAGACCCGAGGGCACAGTGGTGATCCATGTAGTGAATGTGAAGATCTGACTCCTTGTCGGTTTCTCCCCCCCCCCCCACACAGGTACGCCTTACACTTCCTGGTCCAGAGTGGCCTGACCTACAGTATCATGGTCTTTGCAGGGCTGGAGCACATGCACAAGTGAGTAATGCTTTTATTTCCTCTGCAAGAAACGTCTCATTCTCTTGGCATGTAATACTGTAGCGGCACGCCCGAGGAAAGGCCCAATCAAAAGGCTCCGACGAACACGTGATGCCAACTCTGGGACGTTGTGGCTCTTCAACAGAGCATCGCTCCCAGGGAACAAATCCATAGAATATTTCTATACTGACGTAGTCCATCTTTTCACAAGGCTGATTTAATTGGATAAGAAATGCCTGTGGGAAAGAAGGTGATTGGCCTTTTTATTTAGAGTGGTGTTCCAGCATGTTCTATCCAGCAGCAGAAAGGCACTGACCGTGTGCCTGTTTCAATTCATCTTTACTGAAGTGCTTCATTTGAGCCGGAACAGGATCCGGCTCCTCTCTGTTTTGTTATGGAACCTATTCCCATGTAACAATTCTAATCAAAACGATCCCAGTTCATTCGTGTTGCCGCCTCTTTAATTCTCCTGCCCCCTAAAAAAACATGTCATGTGAAAACAGATTTTCACCCCCCCCCCCCCCCATACTAATGTAAAATGACATAAAATGCTAATTATTTTTCAGATCCTAGGCAAAAAAAAACTCTACTGCTCTTTGCCACTACGCAAATGTGAAAATATGCATGCAATTGTTTATTATAAAGGTGATTGTGACGTCTAATGTGTTCCGGTACCCCAGGTCATCTCTGGCACCTCCCCAGGTCATCTCCCACTTGTTTCTCCTTCTCCTCCCCAATGTACAAATGGAATGTGCAGCTTATATTCATGAAGGATGAGACTCCTTGGATCACTGTGGTAAGATGTTTCCAGAGTAAGTTCCGCCGATAAAGTGTTCTGTTGGTGCTGACGAGCCTGATGGTGATGGTGATGGAAATACCCCTCAGGCGGCGCCCGTCTGTGTCCATGACCCCCCCCCCCCCCCCGAACACTCTGAGGAATGCACTTATTGCTCCCCCCGGCTACCTTCTGTGGTTATTTTTACTGAGGGACAGGGCTGTGAGGTCAGGTGTGAAATGGAATGAAAGCCCTCTCCGAAGTGAAGGCTCTACAAATACCCCAGCTCAATATCCATCACAACGACCAGCAACGGTACAATGGAGAACGACCCTGACGGTAAATGCACTCTGTAATCGCATTCGGAGGTGACATTTCAAAAGCAAAGCCCGAAATTGCGTTGAACAGCAAATGGAGTCGTTTCCGTGGAAGCGTTTGCCTCCTCTTGAGGTTCTAGGATGCAGAGGAATCTCACGGCAGGGCCTGGTTTAGAGTTCAGCCTCTGGGTTTGCCTTACTCAACCTTCTTTGGCGTGACCAGTTCACGTTCAGATTTTGTCTGTCCTGGAGGTTGTGTGTAACCGCCTGTGTTTTTCAGGAAAGCGGGGGGTGCTGAGCTTGCAGATGCCGTTGATCTCTTTTGGAATCCCTCAGATCTGATCTTCAACCTTTTTATTTGATTTGACCTAACCTGTCATTACCTTGGCAGGTCTTTCTAGGGTTCGCGAATAGCTTTCTTTGTGTGAACAGTTTAATGTAGTATGACTACTGCTTGATTGCGATGGCTGAGATCCTACTGTCAAATCAGCAGAGACGAGCTCTACTTTTTCACATCAACTTACATTTGTCCTCTAAGTTTTCCCTACTTTACGTAGTGATCAAGTGGTCGTTGGGCGTAAATGGCGCGGAGGAGACCATCTATGTGGATGAAATGATATTTTCTTTTTTTAAATTAACGGCAAGGCAGAGAACATTTTTAGCTGCTTATGGCTGAATAAACTGTCAGCGTGGGTGCATATCTTATCATGTAGCCTATCCGTTATCAGGCAGATTTGCAGTGGAACTTTGCAATATGACTACAAGAGACTATTGACATTGATCCGACTGTAGTTGTTGCACACATTTCTCTTCCGTCTTTCCCATCAACATGGGGCGGCAGGTAGCCTAGTGGTTAGAGCAGGTAGCCTAGTGGTTAGTTTTGGGCCAGTAACTGAAAGGTTGCTGGATTGAAATCCCTGAGCTGACAAGGTAAAAAAAATCTGTCATACTGCCCCTGAACAAGGCAGTCAACCCACTGTTCCCCGGTAGTCCGTCATTGTAAATTAAGAATTTGTTCTTAACTGATTTGCCTAGTTAAATAAAAATTAATAAAAAAAAACATCAAGAGTTTGCTTCAGGTCAGAGAGGAGTGGTAACAAAGTCTGACGAAAAGAGAGGGTGAACATTGGATGTAGACAAAGACGGGGGGGACTGAAATTGCAGAGGTAGAAATTAAGGGTACAGTTTTTCTAGTACAGTATGTAGAGAAAAAAATACACATTATTTACCGTATCGGCACGTGCCAATTTTTTTATTTTAGTATCATCCCTTTCTCCTCATCCCTCTGCCTTTATCCAGACACCTCACCAGGCAGATTGTAATGGAATTTCCCGGAAAGCATTAAACACAGCGGAGGCTGGTGCTAGGAACACTTGCAAGTCCCGCAAGAGCAAATAAATGGAACAAACATCCATCTACAGTGTAGGCCCCAGTTTGATGGCAGTTTGCTAATGGAGTAGCCTAGCGCCTCTGTGAAAAATGCAACTCTTTTCTACTATTATATTGTATAGTGGTGGCCATATGTTTTCCCACTCATATAACTGTCATGGTGTCACTGACTGTTGTTTTGGTGACTTGATGAAAGCAGCCAGAAGGACATGGGCCACCTGGGTATTTGAAGCGGTTATTCGCACAAAAAGGGGTACGCTACGTGCGTAGAGTTGTCGTTCACTCGCTGTTGTGGTAGCAGCATTGTTTTCTTTGGGGTAGTGTTCAACTTGTCTGCTCTCTCTCCTGTCGAACAGTCCCTGAGAAAGGTTGGGGAACGCTCTAGTGAGGTTGTCCTCAGCTCTCTATGCCTCTAGTGCAAACACAGCACCCCCTGCTGGATGACAAGACTGTCTACCCATAAAACACCTGCGACGTACTGGACTGGTGCAGTTAGCAGTCAATGAATGTAGTTTGTGGGGGTTTTTTAGGTCAGGAATTACATCTATTTAATGGATTCCTAGAACTATTTTGCAGAGAATATTGGCTGAGTCATACACAAGTCGATTTAGCTCATAACACCAGTAGAAACGACTCGTCTTTATAAGCACCATGTCTGGAGAGCTACCGGTTCAAACCTCCATTCAGATAACAGCGATGTTGAAATGGAGAACCTGACAATAACGAGTGTTGGAGGAGAGGTGACAAAGTGAGAGAAAGGCGATAGACAGTGCAGCGAAAGAAAGAGCTTCCTCACATGGAAGGCTGATCTGTTATTCATGTTGCTATTGAAGCCCAGACCACCTTTCCTTTTGCCTGTGAAAGAAATTGTATAACCTGGTAGGCAACAGCAAAATACTTTTTTTCTCTTTTTTCTCTCCCACACATGGCTTTATTATGCACTCTGGGCCTTTGCAGCAAATTTCCCTGCTTTCTGTCCTATTATATTAGGGTAATTGGAGGGTTTATGAGGCGTGATTAATCGTGGGTTGGGGCAGTGGGAGGCCAAGGAGGCGGCGGAGGTCCAGGCGTGGTGCCTCACTGCTCTGGAATGCCAAATGCTTTGGGCCGGGGCTCGCTGCCAGCTCATTGTCTAGAAATACGAGCAGCAGTTGAAATGGCACTAATGACACCGCGTCACCTCCGAGATATGTCTGCCCCGTGACGGAGTGGACAGTTGGCTGGTTCTGCGGGTCAGACACGTCGCGTGGCAACTCTACTATGACTCGGCTTGTTGGTGATTCAGAAACAACTGCAATAGTTATTCAGTAGAGCCACACATACAGTGGTAATGGGAGTGAAATGGTCATTGCAGATGGGTGGACTTCTCGTATGCAGTTGATTTGAAATGCATACAGTTGACTCTTGATAAATGCACATCGGATGGGAAAACTCTCAAAGTGCAGTTCAGTAGTCTCAATACATACTTTGACCTCTGAAGGTGGGGTTCAGTATTCATACATCCTTGACGACACCTTGATTGCTTTTGGGCCCCCAGGCAACATCATGCTAAATAAGGCCAATGGTCTTTACAAATGCTCACCGTGGCGCTGTTGGAAGGAAGTGGGTTTCTATTGCAGAGCAGTCGCATGCAAGCCTAAAATCACCATGCGCAATCCAAGTGTCGTCTGGAGTGGTGTAAAACTCACTTCCATTGGACTCTGGAGCAGTGGAGGCCACCATCCTCAGTGAATTTAAATACAATTGTAAAACTTTTGAAGTTATCCTTTTTAGATAAAACTATACTAAATATAATCACGTCACCAAATAATTGATTCAAACACACTATTTTGCAAAGGTCTACAGTAGCCTCAACAACACTCTGTAGCGTAGCACCATGGACAGCTAGCCTCCGTCCTCCTCTGGATACATTGACATCAGTTACAAACCTATGAGGCTCATCATGGTTCTCATCCCCTTCCATAAACTTAGTTATTTTGACAACTTCCGGAGGACGTCCTCCAGCCTATCAGAGCTCTTGCAGCATGAAGTGACATGTTGTCCACCCAATCAAAGGATCAAAGAATGAATCTTCTACTGAAAGCATAAGCTTCATCTAGCTAGCACTGCAGTGCATAAAATGTGTTGAGTAGTTGACTCAAAGAGAGAGAAAGACAATACTTGAATCGTTTTGAACAAATATATTTTTTCCAAAATGGAGAAGCATGAGTCATTTTTTTTGCAGTTTCACTTACTTAGCTAACAAATGCAGCTAGCTAGTTTAACCTACTGAAACACCCTGCTATGTTAGCTAGCTGGCTATGACTTTCCAACACAACACTGAAACTCTTCCAAATCAAGGTAAGCTTATGGTATTACTAATTTATTGCCACTGGGGCCTGCCGGTGTAACTGCTTATTAACTGTAAGCTAACGTTGCTGCATGATTTGTAGTGGGTTTACTAACGCATTGTTTTTATTCGCTATGCTGACTATGATGCTACTTTAACTAAAATGGTGACAACAATGTAGGCTGTGTAGCAGGTTGGCTTAAGGTTTTTTTCACCTGGTCACATACAGCTGATGTGTTGTGCATTGAAGTCCACAAATGGCGGTGAGAGCATAGATGCGAGAAGGAATACAACGTGGCTGCTATGAAATTGAACTGTGTTTACGTGTAATCGGGGTGTATTACTCCACCTGAAAAGAGTAAAAATAAAGAAACTTGAATGACTAGGTGTCAAACTTTTGACTGGTACTATGTGTGTGTGTACAGTAACAGTTAATAGTTTGACACACCTACTCATTCAAGAGTTTCTTTATTTCTTACTATTTTCTACATTGTAGTATAATAGTGAAGACATCAAAACTATGAAATAACACATGGAATCATGTAACCAAAAGAAATGTTAAAAAAAATCTATTTTATATTCTTCATAGTAGCCACCCTTTGCCTTGACAGCTTTGCACATTCTTGGCATTCTCTCAAACAGTCTTGAAGAAGTTCCCACATATGCTGAGCACTTGTTGGCTGGTTTTCCTTCACTCTGCGGTCCAACTCATCCCAAACCATCTCACTTGGGTTGAGGTTGGGTGATTTGTGGAGGCCAGGTCATCTGACGCAACTCTCCATCACTCTCCCTCTTGGTCAAATAGCCCTTACACAGCCTGGATGTGTGTTGGGTTATTGTCCTGTTGAAAAACAAATGATAATCCTAAGCGCAAACCAGATGGGATGGCTTATCACTGCAGAATGCTGTGGTGGCCATGCTAGTTAAGTGTGCCTTGAATTCCAAATAAATCAGACAGTGTCACCAGCACACCACCACCTCCATGCTTCACGGTCTGAACCTCACATGCGGAGATCATCCGTTCACCTATTCTGCGTCTCAGAAAGACACAGCAGTTGGAACCAAAAATATATTTTTTTAGACAAGTACAGATTTACACCGGTCTAATGTACATTGCTTGTGTTTCTTCTTTGCAGCAATTCGACCATGATTTCCTGATTCACACAGTCTCCTTTGAGCAGTTGATGTTGAGATGTGTCTGTTACTTGAACTCTGAAGCTGGTAACTAATGAACTTATCCTCGTTCAAAGTTCTTGAAATTTTACGGATTGACTCACCTTCATGTCTTGAAGTAGTGATGGGCTGTTGTTTCTCTTTGCCTATTTGAGCTGTTCTTGCCATAATATGGACTTAGCCCTATTTGGTAAAAGACCATCTTCTGTATACCAACCCTACCTTCTACACAACTGATTGTCTCAAACGCATTAAGAAGGAAAGATGCACACCTGTGAATTGAAATGCATTCCACGTAACTACCTCATGAAGCTGGTTGAGAGAATGCCAAGAGTGTGCAAAGCTGTCAAGGCAAAGGGTGGCTACTTTGAAGAATATAAAATATATTTTGATTTAACACTTTTGGTTACTACATGATTCCATGTGTTATTTCATAGTTTTGATGTCTTCACTATTATTCTACAATGTAGAAAATAAAGAAAACCCCTAGAATGATTAGGTGTATCCAAACTTTTGACTGGTACTGTGTGTGTATCAATGCGTTCCGGTACCTCAGATTCCCCCAAGTCTCCCCCCTCAAAGTAACTTTTTGTTCCGGCAGTTCTCGATTTACAAATTAAGCACCGGGAGGCAGTCTACTTTAGGCCCAGGCTTTTTCGAGGCCTACAGGCAACTGGTCAAAATACACCAACACATATGACATCAGGAAGATAGAATCCCCCTACTATAAATACATTGCTCCATATACTGCTACATGTTGCTCATTTCCTGTTAGCATAACATCCCATTTATTATAAAAGTAGGACTACTGCAAATAGAATTTGAAAAAGGTTGGATGGTTTGATAGGACAGTAAAGCATGTTTAATGGTGTGAAGCCTCATCAGTTTGAGGTTTTAGCCATGTCTGTCTCTGGTGGCTAATTTTGGTAGTGATGGTAGGCTGGCTTTGATGACATCTGGGGATGTTTCTGACCAACTTTGACATTAAGGGAGCCCAGAGGAGTCAACCTTCTGTGTGTGGACAATGTTTTTCAAACGTGACTCACAATTCTGTCATCTCCCTCTCTCGCTTTTGCACACTCCATTGTCTCTCCGTTTCTCTCTCTCTCGCTCTCACAAACATTCTCATACAAGTCAATATATAAATATACAGCATTTACAATTATCAACTTCAATAGCCTACAACTACTGTAAACCTAGCTGGTAGGGCTGGGGAGATTGAACAGAGGACATTTTAACAGTCAGGTTCTGTAGACTCTTCCCTGACCAGACTACTTATGAGGAACATTAGTGTCCAATGTTCAGACCAGGGTGCCTGCCAGCCTCTCACCATGTCAAATGTCTGCACACAGCACTGAGTTGCCCATTGTTCCCTCTCAAGTGCCCCTCCACTTTAATACCAATAATCAGGGGCGCAACTTTGGTTTTAGAAGTTTGGGGGGGGGGATTTGGCAGGGAGTCTGGGGGTCTTCCCATTTTTGGCAGGGAGTCTGGGGGTCTTCCCATTTTTGGCAAGTTCCTCGGCATACACATCACAGACAAACTGAATTGGTCCACTCACACAGACAGCATTGTGAAGAAGGCGCAGCAGCGCCTCTTCAACCTCAGGAGGCTGAAGAAATTTGGCTTGTCACCAAAGCACTCACAAACTTCTACAGATGCACAATCGAGAGCATCCTGGCGGGCTGTATCACCGCCTGGTACGGCAACTGCTCCGCCCTCAACCGTAAGGCTCTCCAGAGGGTAGTGAGGTCTGCACAACGCATCACCGGGGGCAAACTACCTGCCCTCCAGGACACCTACACCACCTGATGTCACAGGAAGGCCATAAAGATCATCAAGGACATCAACCACCCGAGCCACTGCCTGTTCACCCCGCTATCATCCAGAAGGCGAGGTCAGTACAGGTGCATCAAAGCTGGGACCGAGAGACTGAAAAACAGCTTCTATCTCAAGGCCATCAGACTGTTAAACAGCCACCACTAACATTGAGTGGCTGCTGCCAACACACTGACACTGACTCAACTCCAGCCACTTTAATAATGGGAATTGATGTAAATATATCACTAGCCACTTTAAACAATGCTACCTTATATAATGTTACTTATCCTACATTATTCATCTCATATGCATACGTATATACTGTACTCTATATCATCGACTGTATCCTTATGTAATACATGTATCACTAGCCACTTTAACTATGCCACTTTGTTTACATACTCATCTCATATGTATATACTGTACTCGATACCATCTACTGTATCTTGCCTATGCTGCTCTGTACCATCACTCATTCATATATCCTTATGTACATATTCTTTATCCCCTTACACTGTGTACAAGACAGTAGTTTTGGAATTGTTAGTTAGATTACTTGTTGGTTATTACTGCATTGTCGGAACTAGAAGCACAAGCATTTCGCTACACTCACATTAACATCTGCTAACCATGTGACAAATAAAATTTGATTTGATTTGATAATTCAATAATCAATATGGTGTTGTACCTTTAACCAATAGCCTAACAAATGAACAACTCCTATAAATAAAGTACAAAGACTTCTCTTTAGTTTCTTTATTAAGACATCCTCTATATCTAATTTCAACCAGACCACCCAGCCAGCCTGCTTCCACGCCTAACTCCCACCGGTCTAGTCAATAACTCAGCTCTCTCCCCAACACAACATCCTTTTTTTGTGTGTTTTAAGGTAAAGGTTTGGAAAACACACACCTACACATTAACAGACAGAACCATTCATATACTTTATATCATATGCCTAATAGTACTGTACAGCTCTAAATGCTAGGTTACACAGTTTCTTCTAATACGTTTCCAGTATCAACATTTCCACGCAAACCAAAACAGTGAGAAGGGATAATCTGTAGACATACTGAGGTAAAATAACATACTCTTTGCCAGAATTCAGCCAGCCTTCACAAGACCATAACATATGCAAATATGTTCCTTTTTGTGTTTTACACCTCCAGCAAAATAATACAATTTCTGCATGATATTCAGTTTCCCTGGCACATTCTATGGATGGTCTTAAACTGCACTAATTTATGTCTGAGATTAAATGAACATGACTGGGCATTCTAACATATCCATTAATCATCATCATCATCAATAGTGTCTCCCAGGTCTTCCTGACATTTTTGTTTTACATGTTTTGTGTCATCGGGGAAAAGCCCCTATCAAATTTATTTATATCAGCTGATATCTCAAAGTGGAAAGACCTTGGATCATTGTTACTCTAACTTCCGCGACGCATATAAGGCCCTGCCCCGCCCCCCTTTCGGAAAAGCTGACCACGACTCCATTTTGTTGATCCCTGCCTACAGACAGAAACTAAAACAAGAGGCTCCCACGCTGAGGTCTGTCCAACGCTGGTCCGACCAAGCTGACTCCACACTCCAAGACTGCTTCCATCACGTGGACTGGGACATGTTTCGTATTGCGTCAGACAACAACATTGACGAATACACTGATTCGGTGTGCGAGTTCATTAGAACGTGCGTTGAAGATGTCGTTCCCATAGCAACGATTAAAACATTCCCTAACCAGAAACCATGGATTGATGGCAGCATTCGTGTGAAACTGAAAGCGCGAACCACTGCTTTTAATCAGGGCAAGGTGTCTGGTAACATGACCGAATACAAACAGTGCAGCTATTCCCTCCGCAAGGCTATCAAACAAGCTAAGCGTCAGTACAGAGACAAAGTAGAATCTCAATTCAACGGCTCAGACACAAGAGGCATGTGGCAGGGTCTACAGTCAATCACGGACTACAGGAAGAAATCCAGCCCAGTCACGGACCAGGATGTCCTGCTCCCAGGCAGACTAAATAACTTTTTTGCCCGCTTTGAGGACAATACAGTGCCACTGACACGGCCTGCAACGAAAACTTGCGGTCTCTCCTTCACTGCAGCCGAGGTGAGTAAGACATTTAAACGTGTTAACCCTCGCAAGGCTGCAGGCCCAGACGGCATCCCCAGCCGCGCCCTCAGAGCATGCGCAGACCAGCTGGCCGGTGTGTTTACGGACATATTCAATCAATCCCTATACCAGTCTGCTGTTCCCACATGCTTCAAGAGGGCCACCATTGTTCCTGTTCCCAAGAAAGCTAAGGTAACTGAGCTAAACGACTACCGCCCCGTAGCACTCACTTCCGTCATCATGCTGTACAGAAACCCAGCCTAAAACCCCAAACAGCAAGCAATGCAGGTGTAGAAGCACGGTGGCTAGGAAAAACTCCCTATAAAGGCCAAAACCTAGGAAGAAACCTAGAGAGGAACCAGGCTATGTGGGGTGGCCAGTCCTCTTCTGGCTGTGCCGGGTGGAGATTATAACAGAACATGGCCAAGATGGTCAAATAATAATAATAATCACAGGCAGAACAGTTGAAACTGGAGCAGCAGCACGGCCAGGTGGACTGGGGACAGCAAGGAGTCATCATGCCAGGTAGTCCTGAGGCATGGTCCTAGGGCTCAGGTCCTCCGAGAGAGAAAGAAAGAATTAGAGAGAGTATACTTAAATTCACACAGGACACCGGATAGGACAGGAGAAGTACTCCAGATATAACAATAACTGACCCTAGCCCCCCGACACAAACTACTGCAGCATAAATACTGGAGGCTGAGACAGGAGGGGTCAGGAGACACTGTGGCCCCATCCAATGACACCCACGGACAGGGCCAAACAGGAAGGATATAACCCTACCCACTTTGCCAAAGCACAGCCCCCACACCACTAGAGGGATATCTTCAACCACCAACTTACCATCCTGAGACAAGGCCGAGTATAGCCCACAAAGATCTCCGCCACGGCACAACCCAAGGGGGGGCGCCAACCCAGACAGGAAGATCACATCAGTGACTCAACCCACTCAAGTGCTGCACCCCTCTTAGGGACGGTATGAAAGAGCCCTAGTAAGCCAGTGACTCAGCCCCTGTAATAGGGTTAGAGGCAGAGAATCCCAATGGAAAGAGGGGAACCGTCCAGGCAGAGACAGCAAGGGCTGTTTGTTGCTCCAGAGCCTTTCCGTTCACCTTCACACTCCTGGGCCAGACTACACTCAATCACATGACCCACTGAAGAGATGAGTCTTCAGTAAAGACTTAAAGGTTGAGACCGAGTTTGCGTCTCTCACATGGGTAGGCAGACCATTCCATAAAAATGGAGCTCTATAGGAGAAAGCCCTGCTTCCAGCTGTTTGCTTAGAAATTCTAGGGACAATTAGGAGGCCTGCATCTTGTGACCGTAGCGTACGTGTAGGTACAGTGCCTTGCGAAAGTATTCGGCCCCCTTGAACTTTGCGACCTTTTGCCACATTTCAGGCTTCAAACATAAAGATATAAAACTGTATTTTTTTGTGAAGTTGGGGTTCGACAAATATGCTATTTTTTAATGTCGGAGGGGTCATGTCCCCAGTGAATGTTGCGCCCCTGCCAATAACTTGGCCTTACTTGGAATCCCAATATATTGCTGACCTTTGGGGTAGACGTGTGCATACACTTACACACACATACCAGGCCCCCTAGGAGAATGCTGTTCGTAGGTCCTTTCTGTGATCCAGCCAGCACTCTCCTCTGGGAGACAGGCCAAGGGATCAGCTACTTACTTATTGAAGCTAAACTCTGGCACCTGTTGCTTTTTCTCAGCAAATGTTGGTAACTGCTTCAACTCATTGTTTCATGTGGTTGAGCTGAAATATTGCATTGGGATAAATAGAAAAAGCCTCTAATAGATTAAGATTCCTTCTTTAAAAAATGGATGCATGGTGAAGCACTGCATTTGACGTGGCCTAGGTAGTCGATATACAGGTCTAATAATTTTAGATCCGCTCTGATTCACTGCCATGAAAACGAATGTCAAGGACATTGGTAGCCCGGTTTCCTTCTCTGTAATCAAATTCTTTCACCATTTTCTTCAGTCAAGAAACCTGGGTTTTACAAGTCTGAATTATATGCTGGAACTGGATAGCAATCACACTTATATCCACCACCTGCTGTTCTGAGAAACACAACAAGTGTTACCCTGTTCAAATAAACACTTAGGCTTACTCCTATTCCGAAGCACCTTGGCCTTGTAACCATGGACAGCCATCTTACTGGATCTAAGATGCACACCACCAGCATTCTTCCTCATCCCCAACAAAGACTAGTGGATTTGTCTAATGGCACCTCGGATGTCCACATAACCTTCCATTGTGGGGAACCAGATGGATGCTCCAGCAAGCTGAATCAGTGTCAGCTTTGTCCCAGCAGCCCTCAGTGCTCTCTCTCTCCCCCTTCACCAATGAAATCTGGTGTTGTCTCCTAACAACACTGACAGGACGGCGGGAGCTGGGTTTTTGCCCTCTCGTCCGGCTTCGGCAATGGCTCTTTGAGCAGTGAATAAAGAGGTTTGAAGCTGAGGAGGAACAGAGTGTGTTGTCAAGAGTAAATGATAGTATTCATGTCCTGTAGGATGTAGTGCCATCCTATAGTATTGATTGACAAACCTATAGTAGTGATCTCTCATTCATGTCCATGGAGATGAATAAATCGTAGGAAACGGTCATGTTTTTATGTCTGCCCTGTTGAATGTGTATACCATATTGTTCACCTCAAACTGAACCATGAAGTCCTTCCTCTAACTGATATACAGTATTCGGAAAGTATTCAGACCATTGACTTTTACAGACTTATTTTAATTGATTAAAATGATTCCCCCCCCCCCCCCCCCCCCCTCATTAATCTACACAAAATACCCCATAATGACAAATCGCAAAACATTTGTACAAATATTTTAGCAAATGTTATAAAAAATAAAATACCTTTTAATGACAAGTATTCAGACCCTTTGCTATGAGACTTGAAATTGTGCTCAGATGCATCCTGTTTCCATTGATCATGCTTGATGTTTCTACAACTTGATTGGAATCCACCTGTGGTAGATTCAATTGATGTCTGAATAAAAACCGAGCCATGAGGTCAAAGGAATTGTCCGTAGAGCTCCGAGACAGGTTTGTGTTGAGGGACAGATCTGGGGAAGGGTACCAAAACAATTCTGCAGCATTCAAGGTCCCCAAGAAACACAGTTGGCCACCCTGCCAATCTGTGCATTCAGTGGAGAAGGGCCTTGGTCAGGAAGGTGACCAAGAACCCAATGGTCACTCTGACACAGCTCCAGAGCTCCTCTGTGGAGATGGGGGACCTTCCAGAAGGACAGCCATCTCTGCAGCACTCCACCAATCAGGCCTTTATTGTAGTGTGGCCAGACGGAAGCCACTCCTCAGTAAAAGGCACATGACAGCTCCCTTGGAGTTTGCCAAAATGCACCTAAAGGATTCTCAGGCCATGAGGAACAAGATTCTCTGGTCTGATGAAACCAAGATTGAACTCTTTGGCCTGAATGCCAAGCGTCTGGAGGAAACCTGGAACCATCCCTACGGAGAAGCATGGGGGTGGCAGCATCATGCTGTGGGGATGTTTTTCAGCGGCAGGGACTGGGAGACTAGTCAGGGAAAGATGAACGGAGCAAAAGTTCAGAGATCCTTTATGTAAACCTGCTCCAGAGCGCTCAGGACCTCAGACTGGGGAGAAGGTTCGCATTTTTGTTATTTTATTTTTGTCTAATAACTTGTTTTTGCTTTGTCATTATTGTGTGGTAGATTGAGTGACTGTGGGAAAAACACAATTGAATCCATTTTACACAACAAAATGTGGGAAAAGCCATAGTCTGTATACTTGCATACATATGAGAACATGACCAGTGACTCCCTGACTCTCTTCCTATACCCACACTAGCACACTATCTAGTATGAAACAATATATAGGGGGGTGCATTCTGCAAAGTATGCTAGTATAGACATTTGAACGTGTCTGACCTTTGACTGACCTTGTCTCTCCTCTCTCTGCAGGTTATGCTTCATAGTTGCTCTGGGTTACCTCAGCTTCTGTCAGATAACCCGGGTCTATGTCTTTGACTATGGCATGTACTCTGCAGACTTCACCGGGTAAGTACTAGGTGTTGACAATCAATGACAGTCATTAGGCGTTGGCATGGAAAACCAGCAGACATGGCGGTCCTCAGAAACAGGAGCTGAATGACCATGGGAGTCAAATATCAGTAGTACCACATATCCAGCGGAGAGAATCCCAAACTCCAACAACTTTATACACTTAAATGTTGAATCTAGCGAAATGGGGAATGTCAGTGAATGGTTGTATCGCAGTATTATCGGTTCGCCAGCGGTATATTGTTCCATCTCCTCCGGAGTGTCTGGTGAACCAGACAGCCACACATGCTAGGGCGGGGGTGGCCAGTTGCTAAGCAACCCCAGTAGGAGACTCACGGCATCACAAGTGCAGGCCTCCCTCTTTTCATTTCTTGTTTCTTCCTCTCCATTCCTTTCCCCCCGTACTCGTCTTTTTTCATGAAATGCCAGTGACTAAAAGCTTCTAAATGACTAAGGCTGTGTCTAGACTTGCCATTTCATGAAGCTTTTGTATTCTGATCATGGAATTCCAAGTATGTCATGTATCTACACCTACATGTAAACAGTGGTGGGGAAAGTATTCAATTGTCATACTTGAGTAAAAGTAAAAGATACCTTAATAGAAAATGACTCGAGTTAAAGTCACCCAGCAAATGTCTACAAGTATTGGGTTAATATACAATTTTCAAACAAAGCATTTTGTGTTTAGTGAGTCCACCAGATCAGAGGCAGTAGGGATGACCAGGGATGTTCTCTTGATAAGTGTGTGAATTGGACCATTTTCCTGTCAAAATGTAACGAGTACTTTTGGGTGTCAGGGCAAATGTATGGAGTATAAAGTACATTTTATTTCGGAATATAGTGAAGTATATATAATAAAATACAGATAACCCCAAAAACGACATAAGTAGTACTTTAAAGTATTTTTACTACTTTACACCACTGCATTTCAATGTCTACCGTGCCGACATTGTGTCCGGATTCCCTTTTCCCGCACTATGTGCAAATGCATTGTGAAAATGGTGGACCAGGCTAAATCTGATAATAACAAAACAACATTGATGGCAGTAGCTAACTACTGTAGCTAACTAGCCAACTAACCTCTTTAACTAGCCAGCAAGCTAGCGGGATTGCAAACAGGTTATATCATAACTAGGGTTGCACATTTTGGGGAATAATCAGAGGTGGAAACTTTCCGTAGGAATTAACAGAAATATATACAAATTTAATATTAATACCATTTTAAATTGAGATGTTCCGGCATAACTCGAGCATAATAGTTTTTCTAAATCAAGTCAAACCTAATTGAAAATGTATACTTTCTCTCTGGCTTGGACGACTAGGGCCCAATCTATTCCACACAACATATCAATCTTCTACCAGTTATAACCTGATACAAGCTTTGGAGTGTCATGTCATTTTGAACGACTGGTTTTTCTGTGCAACCTACAACCAATGAATCTAAACATTTTAATAAGGATAGTCTTTCACCCCACCGTTCTTCTGTCACATAGTATTACATACTTGACACTGTGCCACGTCTTTAGGGCGTATACAAAAGCAGCATGGAGTCAGTCTGTTGTATTATACAGAGTGACTGGGTCTCGCTACAGCAGTCCTCCCAAATGCACCGGTAAATGAGTAATGTCTGCCTGATGGAGATGGGATGTTATCTTGTATGTGATATGGAAGGAGAAGCTCGTTCCAGTGTAGGTGAGAGCGGAGGCAGTCGGGTGACCATAAGTTGATGTGATTTTGGTTTCTCCTCTCCTGTGTTTCTCCTATAGGCCAATGATGGTCATCACTCAGAAGATCACCAGCTTGGCGTTTGAGATACACGACGGTGAGACGTGCATGTGTGTACTTGTGTGTAATGTGCGTTAACTAAGGAGGTGAGCCATGGTGAAGGAACATGTCATTTGTCATCGATGAAGGCTGTCACGGCAGTCACGTGGGAGTTGAGAGCAGCAGCAGATGGAGAGAGACAACACAGTGATTTTTATGCGCTGCTCAGCTTCCTTTCTGCCAGACAGCTAAAGCTATGCATAGTGAACACAATCTGCAGTCACCTTGTTTTGAATAGAAACACAAAGTCAGAGGAGATATGAACGTTCCATTTGATTGTTTTGGTTTCATCTGCAAGGCCTTTTCGAAAGAGTTTCCGTCTGTCTCCTCATCACCTTGCAGACAAATAGTTCCCTTTTTATATCCAGTTTCCCATTTTATTACTTTTAATTGAAATGAAACATTATATTATATACCATTTTTCAAATTGGTTTACATTTTTAAAACCGCTCTTTGGGAACAGATTTCATAATACAGTAATTAGCGAAATGTGCTTGTATTGTGAGGAATGTTTAGTGTGGACTCAGTCTCGGCAATGTAAACGAGCTTATGTAACGTTACGCGTTCTCCCTCCCTCCCTCTCCAAGTTCCTCTGTACGCCTTTTCTTCTCCCCTACACCAAATCATCCATGATGTCAGATACTGTATGCATAGAGAGAAGTGTGTGTGCTGTGAATGGGGATTACATGGCTGTACTCCCTTTGAAGTCCTGTAAAGTAGAGCGCCAGCGTTAGAAGTCGGAAGTAGCCAAACGGCCACAGCAGCTAATTAAGGATGGAGAGATGGGTGTCGGGAGGACAGGATTAGAATGAACGAGTGAACCAGAGGCTTAGGGAAGTTGAGGCTGACCAGCTCCTTCACTTCAGTCAAATAGCTTCAGGTGGTGTGTGTGTGTGTGTGTGTGTGTGTGTGTGTGTGTGTGTGTGTGTGTGTGTGTGTGTGTGTGTGTGTGTGTGTGTGCATCCAGTGTTTTAGTTGCAGTGTAGGCTACTGATTTCTCTTCATAAGTAATGAAGATCTAAGACCATACATCTATGTGATGTCACAGTGAACACTGCATGTTCTTTTTCTGTCGAGGGAAGCATGTAATGCAGTGGTATTTAAACATTTTCATTAGGGACCCCATGTTTTTCACCAGAAATGCTGGGGACAACTTTTTTCCAACATCATTTCTGGTGACCCCAGCCCAAATCTAATGGCGTAACCTTATCATAAAATAGTTTTTTTTTTTTTTTTTACATCAACTTTCAATTCATTACATTTGTATCTATTATTAAAATAAAGTCTCCAATAAATACATTTAATCAACATTTTATTTTTCAAAAACGTGTGTATATTGTCCCATGCAATAATATGTCATCTTAAAAATACAAAAAACGAAGTATTACATGATGCGTAGTGTAATCACTTAGGTGCAGAGTGGGCACCCAAGTGAATGGGAAAGGTAGGGAACGCCGACAATTTCACACTCGAGTAAAATGGAAAGATGGGCACCATCTAAAAATAGTAAATTAGACGTTGGCCATCTTTCCCATTCATTTGGGATTGAGGCATATACCAACCAGCCAGTTTATAACAGCAATAAGGCGCCTCGGGGGCTTTGTGGTATATGGCCAATATACCACGGCTAAGGGCTGTTCTTATGAACAGCGCCATGGAATATTGGCCATATATCACAAACCCCTGAGGTGCCTTATTGCTATTATAAACTGGTTACCAATGCAAATAGAGCAGTAAAAATAAATATTCTGTCATACCCGTGGTATACGGTCTGATATACCACAGCTATCAGCATTCAGGACCAAAACGACCTGGGATATAGTAGGGGCGGCAGATAACCTAGTGGTTAGAGCGTTGGGCCAGTAACCTAAGTTGCTGGATCAAATCCCCTTGCTGACAAGGTAAAAATTTGTCGTTCTGCCCCTGAACAAGGCATTGTTCCTCGGTAGACCGTCATTGTAAATAAGAATTTGTTCTTAACTGACTTGCCAAGTTAAATAAATACATTTCCATTTTTAAAAAAGGAGAGAAGACTGGCTTCCACCCAAGTGGCACTCTATTTCCTATGCAGTGCACTACTTCTGGTCAAAATAAATGAACTACACTGCTCAAAAAAATAAAGGGAACACTAAAATAACACATCCTAGATCTGAATGAATGAAATATTCTTATTAAATAATTTTTTCTTTACATAGTTGAATGTGCTGACAACAAAATCACACAAAAATTATCAATGGAAATCAAATTTATCAACCCATGGAGGTCTGGATTTGGAGTCACACTCAAAATTAAAGTGGAAAACCACACTACAGGCTGATCCAACTTTGATGTAATGTCCTTAAAACAAGTCAAAATGAGGCTCAGTAGTGTGTGACCTCCACATGCCTGTATGACCTCCCTACAACCCTGGGCATGCTCCTGATGAGGTGGCGGATGGTCTCCTGAGGGATCTCCTCCCAGACCTGGACTAAAGCATCCGCCAACTCCTGGACAGTCTGTGGTGCAATGTGGCGTTGGTGGATGGAGCGAGACATGATGTCCCAGATGTGCTCAATTGGATTCAGGTCTGGGGAACGGGCGGGCCAGTCCATAGCATCAATGCCTTCCTCTTGCAGGAACTGCTGACACACTCCAGCCACATGAGGTCTAGCATTGTCTTGCATTAGGGGGAACCCAGGGCCAACCGCACCAGCATATGGTCTCACAAGGGGTCTGAGGATTTCATCTCGGTACCTAATGGCAGTCAGGCTACCTGCAAAGAAATGCCACCCCACACCATGACTGACCCATCGCCAAACCGGTCATGCTGGAGGATGTTGCAGGCAGCAGAACGTTCTCCACGGTGTCTGTCACATGTGCTCAGTGTGAACCTGCTTTCATCTGTGATGAGCACAGGGCGCCAGTGGCGAATTTGCCAATCTTGGTGTTCTCCGGCAAATGCCAAACGTCCTGCACGGTGTTGGGCTGTAAGCACAACCCCCACCTGTGGACGTCGGGCCCTCATACCACCCTCATGGAGTCTGTTTTTGACCGTTTGAGCAGACATATCCACATTTGTGGCCTGCTGGAGGTCATTTTGCAGGGCTCTGGCAGTGCTCCTCCTGCTCCTCCTTGCACAAATGCAGAGGTAGCGGTCCTGCTGCTGCCCTCCTAAGGCCTCCTCAACGTCTCCTGATGTAATGGCCTGTCTCCTGGTAGCGCCTCCATGCTCTGGACACTACGCTGACAGACACAGCAAACCTTCTTGCCACAGCTCACATTGATGTGCCATCCTGGATGAGTTGCACTACCTGAGCCACTTGTGTGGGTTGTAGACTCCGTCTCATGCTACCACTAGAGTGAAAGCACCGCCAGCATTCAAAAGTGACCAAAACATCAGCCAGGAAGCATAGGAACTGAGAAGTGGTCTGTGGTCACCACCTGCAGAACCACTCCTTTATTGGGGGTGTCTTGCTAATTGTCTATAATTTCCACCTGTTGTCTATTCCATTTGCACAACAGCATGTGACATTTATTGTCAATCAGTGTTGCTTCCTAAATGGACTTGGAGTTACATTGTGTTGTTTAACCTCTTGGAACTCCCCATACCGGATCCGGTATCAGGAATACAGACTCAAGCTCATTACCATAACGCAACGTTAACTATTCATGAAAATCGCAAATGAAATGAAATAAATATGCCATCTCGCAAGCTTAGCCTTTTGTAAACAAAACTGTCATCTCAGATTTTCAAAATATGCTTCTCAACCATAGGAAAACAATAATTTGTGTAACAGTAGCTAGCAAACAAAGGATTTAGCGTTAGCATTAGCGTTAGCATCCAGCACGCAACATTTCAACAAAAACATAAAAGCCTTCAAATAAAATCATTTACCTTTGAAGAACTTCTGATGTTTTCAATGAGGATACTCTCAGTTGGATAGCAGATGCTCAGTTTTTCCAAAAAGATTCTTTGTGTATTAGAAATAGCTCCGTTTTATACATCACATTTGGCTACCAAAAAAAAACCGAAAATTCAGTCCTCAAAACGCGAACTTTTTTCCAAATTAACTCCATAATATCGACTGAAAACATGGCAAACGCTGTTTAGAATCAATCATCAAGGTGTTTTTCACATATCTCTTCATTGATACATCGTTCTTGGACACATGCTTTCTCCCCTGAATCAAATGGTAAAGTGGAAGCAGCTGGCAATTACGCACCGAATTCGACGCAGGACACCAGGCGGACACTTGGAAAATGTAGTCTCTTATGGTCAATCTTCCAATGATATGCCTACAAATACGTCACAATGCTGCTAAGACCTTGGGCGAACGACAGAAAGTGTAGGCTCATTCCTTGCGCAATCACAGCCATATAAGGAGACAATGGAAAACAGAGCTTCAGAAATTCTGCTAATTCCTGGGTGATGCATCATCTTGGTTTCGCCTGTAGAATGAGTTCTGGGGTACTTACAGACAAAATCTTTGCAGATTCTGAAACTTCAGAGTGTTTTCTTTCCAAAACGGTCAAGAATATGCATAGTCGAGCATCTTTTCGTGACAAAATATCGCGCTTAAAACGGGAACGTTTTTTATCCAAAAATGAAATAGCGCCCCCAGAGATCCAACAGGTTAAGTGTTCCCTTTATTTTTTTTGAGCAGTGTATATTCTACAAACCCTGGAATGAGTTGTGTCTAAACTTTTGACTGGTACTGTATATCAATATTTTTTTACTCTATTGTATTGCAATCAACACCTGATGAGTGAAGAATATTTTTTCTTCAAATTGAAATGCATACACTTCTTACTTCCTGTATTAGGAGTTGACTATACAGTAAAAAAAAAAAAATTGTCAAAGGGTTGGGTTTGATGCAGTCATGTGACCACAATCTGTGTTCCCATAGGCTTGGCGAGGAAGGAGGAACAGCTGACCCCCAGTCAGAGATGCCTAGCTGTAAGGTATGTGATCCAGGTATGTTTTTACTCTCCCAGCTGGACTAGAGACAGTTCTACTGCCGTACTCAAAGCTATGAGCATTAAAATGCTTACTGGGGATGTTTTATTTTCTTCGATTTTGACCATTTTAAAGCACAATACAACCACACGTGGACACTGCATTTAAAAATCACAGAGGATGACACAATAGTATTTCCTTTTGGGTCCCCTTATAAATACATCAAAACTAAATGTATACACCAGATAACATTAAATGTCCAATGATGTTTGTTCTGCTTCTTTATTGGGTCTCTTCTTTCTCTCCCATTGTAACAAACGGGGGTCTTTTTTTCAACTTCTACTCTGATTCTACAATAATATTGAGTGAGAATATTGAATGCTTTGGACACAAGGAAAGATTGTGTCCAGCACCATGCAAAATGTAGCTCACAACGGGATATTTGCTTCTAAAAGAGGAATAAGATGGAAATGATTGCCTCTGGAGGAATCTTAGAATATTGTATTTTCTTCTCATGAAATGACTGAGTACAGAATGCTCTCGGTATCAACAATAATTAGTGGTTATTATGACTTAAACACCCCACGGCTCCTCTGTCACAGGGGCTGTGAAGGAGTTTGTATCCCTGCTCCCCCCTCACATTTTGATATGCAACCTACTTCAGTGATTGTCATGAATTTTGAGTTGACGATTAGGCTATTTCTGTTTTTATATTTTACTGTAAAAATAGGGGTCTAGAATTAGATTTTTTTTGTTGTTCAATATAGATGAATTTGCTTCAATAGAGATCAATCTTTATATGCACTAATATATATAGTGGAAACTCTGAACACATTACCTAGATCGCTAACTCTAAATATAACACCTACTGCTAGTAGCCATGTATTCATCTAACAATGAATGTAATGTCCTGAAAAAAATGGGGCCTAGTGCACTTGCGATAGCCAATGCTCAATTTCGCGTGTTCCGTATTTTGAGCTCAATAATGATCGTTGAGAAATAGAGACCATCCTCTCTTTAATATGGACAACTAGTTACTTCCACGGCTGTTCTTTTTCTTCTTCTCAGAATTGCATTTTGAAATGCAATCACAAGGGGCACACGAGGTGGGGGAGAGTGTGTGTTAGGCTTGCTCATTACAGCAGCCAGGCACAGCGGCAGGGCAGAAACTTTCAGTACAGGAATCATGACGATAATGCAGTTTGTTTAACCTGCCCCCCCCCCCCCCCCCCCCCCCCCCCCCCCCCCCCCAAGAAATAGGACATTTTCATTGAAGTGACCAGGTAGAATGTAAAGCATTCGCAGCCGTGTGAACAGCTAAAAATGTAACTGGGCTAAGTTAAAGGGTCGCAGAATGTGACTAAATGGTTGCAGTTTGGAGCCCTGCAGTCAGGAAGCTGTAAGAGACCAAGGAGTTTATACAATGGGACCACCAACTACTGTGTGAAAGGAATTTAATCTAAGAGTCGTTTTGGCACTACTTTAACAATATCTGTGCAAGTTTAGTAAGACATTGAACAAGTCGTCCTTGAAAAAAAAAAAAAAGAAAATGACACATCGTTGTCAAATCAGTCTTGTGACGTACATTAGGAGTTAAGAAACATGCTTTACGTATGTCATCTGCTGATGTGACCCCTAACACCTCAACCTAGCCAACCCTTTAAGCAAAACAACTTGGTTATTGTGATTTTGCTGCTTGCCCTCGAGACAAACCCCAACCTTGCTGTACCTCCACCACCACACTCAACAGATTGCACTTTGCAGGGAAAGGCCTCACTTCCTCCCTGCAAAGAGCCAGACAGACGCAAATGCAGCCGGTGCAACAAAAGCCCCTTTTACAAATCGGCTCTGAGAACTATAAGCATCCATTTGGCAAAAGTCTACGAATGTTCTGAATTCACAATCATACTGGATGTGTCTGCTGAGTCACCTCAGAGTGAAGACTAGGTCTCTACTCTTGCTGCTCTACTTGATGGGCGTTCACTATCGCCATGCTAGAATGCTACACCAAAAGTGCTGACGCATGTGCTACTTGTTTCTAAACCTAGGGTCAAAGCCGGGGTAGGGGTAATGTTACCTACTTACCGTGCTAAAAGACACATGGATAGAAACGTTCACGTTTTCTAGCGTGGTCAATAGAGACGACCCTCCGCTTGACCGCTGACGGCTGCCTCTCTTTGACATCTGTCTAACGTCTTATTCGTTGTCTCACCCTCTTCCCCCAGGAAGATGCCCAGTCTGCTGGAGTACCTGAGCTACAATTGTAACTTCATGGGCATCCTGGCCGGGCCCACCTGCTCCTACAACGACTACATGGCATTCATCGAGGGCACGGCCTACCAGCCTCGCCACCTGGAGGCCAACGGGACGGAGAACGGGAAGTACAAGCATACGGAGCCCTCGCCCAAGGTACCACAATGCCAGGGCTCCCTCTACCAGGATGAACCTAGTAGAATAGAAAAGATACTTTTGTCCATTTTTTGTCCTCAACTCTGGTCCTGGGTTTTGCTCTAGTCCAGTCCTAGCATACCTGGGCTTGAGGATTAGGTGAGTCGTTGAACTAGTTGTCTTAGTGCTGGACTGGAGCAAATGCCTGCGCAGCCTATATTTCTAGGAAGAGTTGGTGATCATTGGTAGTGTGAGTTGGTGATCATTGGTAGTGTGAGTTGGTGATCATTGGTAGTGTGCGTTGGTGATCATTGGTAGTGTGAGTTGGGGCGTAGTACATAGTGGATAAACAGTCATGGTAAAGTGTGTATTTGTATTTATTAGGGATTACTATTCCTGAGGTCCAAACACATTAAGGCACTTACATCACACACACAACAAAAGCTAAAACAGTACATCATATAAAATTTGGTACCCCACTACATATCTACAATACAACATGTTTAATGCAACAATATTACAATGTACGTGTGTGTGTGTGGCCTGCGTGTCTCTCGTCACAGTCACTGCTGTAATGTGACATGGAACTTTGACCAGGAAAAACTCCAGGCCCTAGTTATGCCGTCTTGTAGTTCAGAATGGAAACACTGTGCTTTTTATGCCTAAAGCGAGAACAACCAGTACCACAGTCCTTTTGTCTAGAAATTCAGCTGTCATTCCAATGAATTCAACTACAGATGCTGAAAAGTTCAGACGAGACACCACCAGACAGTCGGCGTTTTATTCTCCTCCTAATCCCCGCGATGGTGTTATCACCAGGTTACCAGACTAGACTGAGGAACTCCGAGCCTGCGTGTCAATGAAGGAGCTTATTTTGCCTGATAACCGCCAATGAATTCAGTCTTTCCTGATAATGTTTGGTTTCACGGGTAGAAGAAAAATGCCCTCTTACTCTGTGTGTGTGTGTGCGCGTGTGTCCACCACAACAATGATGATCAATCCCATGACCTACAATCCATATAATGTGTTGTTTCCTCGGTAAGATGGTACAGCTTTAATCACAACCCAAATAAGCTTTTACATCAGGAAGGGACACAATACAAGCCGGGCTAAATATAGACTTCTCAGACAGCCTCGCTGAAGTGTCACTTTTTTTACAAGTGAATTTACAGGCTAATCTTGAACAGAGGTGGAAATTCAAGACGGCAAAACACAAAAGCTGCAACACAACATGTCCAATATTTCCTGCTGTTGTACATTATGGGATAGGCCTATACCTGTCAAGTTCCTCACCCCCCCCCCCCCCCCCCCAAAAAAAGCTGATATTTCTGACTATAGTATTCAAATTCTCACACATCTACAGTAAATTGACTTTAAAAAATGTTAACCCTAGTTTGCAGGTATAATCGATTTATCTGGTTAAAATGCTTCTTAACTGGCATAAGCTTGCATGACCTCCGTATGTCTTAAAAGTAATCCGTTTCGCCTTCACAGAACAACGTGATCTCCAAGCTGTGCACTTGTGCCATATCCCTGGCCGTCTTCCTGTCCGTGTCGAAGATCTTTCCTGTGGAGCGCTCCATCGACGACAAGTTCATGGCCTCTACCCCCTTCATCCTCCAGGTCCTCTACCTGTACCTCTCCATGCTGGCCACCCGGCCCAAGTACTACTTCATTTGGACCCTGTGTGAGTGCACCTGAATATTATTCACGTGACTGAATGTGAAGTTTTAAAAAAAAACATGTTTTTCTTGGGAGGTCATTTGGGATTTGAAGGCTGTTGGGGGATAATTATATGAGTGCTGCTTTATTTAACTAGGTCGGTCAATTAAGAACACATTTTTATTTACAATGATGGCCTGGCCAGAGGCCTTGTGGTGCAGGGATTAAAAGTGTGAGACAAGATGGACGACAGACCTTTTGGGGGAGAATTATGTGGGTGCTGGCCACCCCATATAACAAATCAGGGTGACATTGCCTCGGATAGTGGTCCTTCTAGAGTCACACAAAAAATTGGGCTACTTTTTTGAGTTGTGTTACACTGCCCTCCTGTGGCAATGTGGAGAACAATACCCCCGAAGAGCCTAGTACAGTCAAACGAAATGGTCTTGACAGTAAGGGATAATGTTATTCTTTGTTGGCCTCTGCAATTCTGCCTGGTAACTTTTCGTTTGTTTTTTTCCCCATTGGACAGCTGATGCCATCAACAACGCTGCAGGCTTCGGCTTCAATGGCTACAACAAAGATGGCACACCAAGATGGGACCTGATATCCAATTTGAGAATACTGGACATTGAGGTAAGCCTTTAAAAAAAAAAATATTATTCACATTTCACTAGTACTGTAGAAGTAGGCTATTATTCATTATTTAGGCTACATTCACTACTTCAACAACCACTCTCTTTCCAGTTTGCCACCAGTTTCAAGATGTTCCTCGACAACTGGAATATCCAGACGGCGCTTTGGCTCAAAAGGTAAAATGCATCATAAACCAGATTACGCTGTACTATCGCACAACAGTAGTCGTGTGTGTGTACATAGTAGATATACCGTCATGTAGATTGTACAATCACAGATAGTAGGCTTATATCAGTAGTAATGCTGTATCTGTGCCATGTCTGTCTTCAACAGGGTGTGTTAGTCTTGTGATTAGCATTAGCGGGGATGCTATATCTGTGCCATGTCTGTCTTCAACAGGGTGTGTTATGAGCGCTGTCCCATCAACCCCACGGCGGCCACCTTCCTACTGTCGGCCATGTGGCACGGAGTGTACCCCGGGTACTACCTCACCTTTCTCACGGGCATTGGCATGACCATGGCAGCACGGACAGTGAGTAAACAGCCAACACAGCTGGTGTTACTGACCTGGAATCATACCTGGGGTTGTCTGCACACCTCAACTGCATTACCTCTTTCAGCTGGTATTTTATTAGGATCCCCATTAGCGGTTGCAAAAGCAGCAGCTACTCTTCCTGGGGTCCACACAGAACATGACGTATTACAGAACATTAACAGCTCAAGGACAGTAATATAAAAAATATTAAAAAAAAGTTACAAGTAGCCTTTCATATCACTATCAATACACACAAACTATCTAGGTCCAATAGGGGAGAGGCGTTGTGCCGTGAGGTGTTGCGTTATCTGTTTTTTAAAACCAGGTTTGCTGTTTATTTGAGCAATATGAGATGGAACAGAGTTCCATGCAATAATGGCTCTATATAATACTGTACGCTTTCTTGAATTTGTTCTGGATTTGGGGACTGTGAAAAGACACCTGGTGGCGTAAGTGTGTGTGTGTGTCAGAGCTGTGTGTAGTTGACTATGCAAACAATTTGGGATTTTCAACACAATGTTTCTAATATAAAGAAGTGATGCAGTCAGTCTGTCCTCAACTCTTAACCAAGAGCGGCTGGCATGCATAGTATTTATATCAGACCTCTGATTACAATGAGGAGCAAGACGTGCCGCTCTGTTCTGGGCCAGCTGCAGCAATAGTGTCCATTATGTAATAGTGCCCTGTATAGTAATAATAGCAGAGGTAAGGCGTGATAGTGTCCAGCATAGTAATAATAGCAGAGGTAAGGCGTGATAGTGTCCAGCATAGTAATAATAGCAGAGGTAAGGCGTGATAGTGTCCAGCATAGTAATAATAGCAGAGGTAAGGCGTGATAGTGTCCAGCATAGTAATAATAGCAGAGGTAAGGCGTGATAGTGTCCAGCATAGTAATAATAGCAGAGGTAAGGCGTGATAGTGTCCAGCATAGTAATAATAGCAGCGGTAAGGCGTGATAGTGTCCTGTATAGTAATAATAGCAGAGGTAAGGCGTGATAGTGTCCAGCATAGTAATAATAGCAGAGGTAAGGCGTGATAGTGTCCAGCATAGTAATAATAGCAGAGGTAAGGCGTGATAGTGTCCTGTATAGTAATAATAGCAGAGGTAAGGCGTGATAGTGTCCTGTATAGTAATAATAGCAGAGGTAAGGCGTGATAGTGTCCAGCATAGTAATAATAGCAGCGGTAAGGCGTGATAGTGTCCAGCATAGTAATAATAGCAGCGGTAAGGCGTGATAGTGTCCAGCATAGTAATAATAGCAGAGGTAAGGCGTGATAGTGTCCTGTATAGTAATAATAGCAGAGGTAAGGCGTGATAGTGTCCAGCACAGTAATAATAGCAGTGGTAAGGCGTGATAGTGTCCTGTATAGTAATAATAGCAGAGGTAAGGCGTGATAGTGTCCAGCATAGTAATAATAGCAGAGGTAAGGCGTGATAGTGTCCAGCATAGTAATAATAGCAGCGGTAAGGCGTGATAGTGTCCAGCATAGTAATACTAGCAGAGGTAAGGCGTGATAGTGTCCTGTATAGTAATAATAGCAGCGGTAAGGCGTGATAGTGTCCTGTATAGTAATAATAGCAGAGGTAAGGCGTGATAGTGTCCTGTATAGTAATAATAGCATAGGTAAGGCGTGATAGTGTCCAGCATAGTAATAATAGCAGAGGTAAGGCGTGATAGTGTCCAGCATAGTAATAATAGCAGAGGTAAGGCGTGATAGTGTCCAGCATAGTAATAATAGCAGAGGTAAGGCGTGATAGTGTCCTGTATAGTAATAATAGCAGAGGTAAGGCGTGATAGTGTCCTGTATAGTAATAATAGCAGAGGTAAGGCGTGATAGTGTCCAGCATAGTAATAATAGCAGAGGTAAGGCGTGATAGTGTCCAGCATAGTAATAATAGCAGCGGAAAGGCGTGATAGTGTCCTGTATAGTAATAATAGCAGAGGTAAGGCGTGATAGTGTCCAGCATAGTAATAATAGCAGAGGTAAGGCGTGATAGTGTCCAGCATAGTAATAATAGCAGCGGTAAGGCGTGATAGTGTCCAGCATAGTAATAATAGCAGAGGTAAGGCGTGATAGTGTCCAGCATAGTAATATTAGCAGAGGTAAGGCGTGATAGTGTCCAGCATAGTAATAATAGCAGCGGTAAGGCGTGATAGTGTCCAGCATAGTAATAATAGCAGAGGTAAGGCGTGATAGTGTCCAGCATAGTAATAATAGCAGAGGTAAGGCGTGATAGTGTCCAGCTGCAGCGATAGTGTCCAGCATAGTAATAATAGCAGCGGTAAGGCGTGATAGTGTCCAGCATAGTAATAATAGCAGAGGTAAGGCGTGATAGTGTCCAGCATAGTAATAATAGTAGAGGTAAGGCGTGATAGTGTCCTGTATAGTAATAATAGCAGCGGTAAGGCGTGATAGTGTCCAGCATAGTAATAATAGCAGAGGTAAGGCGTGATAGTGTCCAGCATAGTAATAATAGCAGAGGTAAGGCGTGATAGTGTCCAGCTGCAGCGATAGTGTCCAGCATAGTAATAATAGCAGAGGTAAGGCGTGGTAGTGTCCAGCATAGTAATAATAGCAGAGGTAAGGCGTGATAGTGTCCAGCATAGTAATAATAGCAGCGGTAAGGCGTGATAGTGTCCAGCATAGTAATAATAGCAGAGGTAAGGCGTGATAGTGTCCAGCATAGTAATAATAGCAGAGGTAAGGCGTGATAGTGTCCAGCATAGTAATAATAGCAGAGGTAAGGCGTGATAGTGTCCAGCATAGTAATAATAGCAGCGGTAAGGCGTGATAGTGTCCAGCATAGTAATAATAGCAGAGGTAAGGCGTGATAGTGTCCAGCTGCAGCGATAGTGTCCTGTATAGTAATAATAGCAGAGGTAAGGCGTGATAGTGTCCTGTATAGTAATAATAGCAGAGGTAAGGCGTGATAGTGTCCAGCTGCAGCGATAGTGTCCTGTATAGTAATAATAGCAGAGGTAAGGCGTGATAGTGTCCAGCATAGTAATAATAGCAGCGGTAAGGCGTGATAGTGTCCAGCATAGTAATAATAGCAGAGGTAAGGCGTGATAGTGTCCAGCTGCAGCGATAGTGTCCAGCATAGTAATAATAGCAGAGGTAAGGCGTGATAGTGTCCAGCATAGTAATAATAGCAGAGGTAAGGCGTGATAGTGTCCAGCATAGTAATAATAGCAGTGTCCTGGTAAGGCGTGATAGTGTCCAGCATAGTAATAATAGCAGAGGTAAGGCGTGATAGTGTCCAGCATAGTAATAATAGCAGCGGTAAGGCGTGATAGTGTCCTGTATAGTAATAATAGCAGAGGTAAGGCGTGATAGTGTCCAGCATAGTAATAATAGCAGAGGTAAGGCGTGATAGTGTCCAGCATAGTAATAATAGCAGAGGTAAGGCGTGATAGTGTCCTGTATAGTAATAATAGCAGAGGTAAGGCGTGATAGTGTCCTGTATAGTAATAATAGCAGAGGTAAGGCGTGATAGTGTCCAGCATAGTAATAATAGCAGCGGTAAGGCGTGATAGTGTCCAGCATAGTAATAATAGCAGCGGTAAGGCGTGATAGTGTCCAGCATAGTAATAATAGCAGCGGTAAGGCGTGATAGTGTCCTGTATAGTAATAATAGCAGAGGTAAGGCGTGATAGTGTCCAGCATAGTAATAATAGCAGAGGTAAGGCGTGATAGTGTCCAGCATAGTAATAATAGCAGCGGTAAGGCGTGATAGTGTCCAGCATAGTAATACTAGCAGAGGTAAGGCGTGATAGTGTCCTGTATAATAGCAGCGGTAATAATAGCAGCGGTAAGGCGTGATAGTGTCCTGTATAGTAATAATAGCAGAGGTAAGGCGTGATAGTGTCCTGTATAGTAATAATAGCAGAGGTAAGGCGTGATAGTGTCCTGTATAGTAATAATAGCATAGGTAAGGCGTGATAGTGTCCAGCATAGTAATAATAGCAGAGGTAAGGCGTGATAGTGTCCAGCATAGTAATAATAGCAGAGGTAAGGCGTGATAGTGTCCAGCATAGTAATAATAGCAGAGGTAAGGCGTGATAGTGTCCTGTATAGTAATAATAGCAGAGGTAAGGCGTGATAGTGTCCTGTATAGTAATAATAGCAGAGGTAAGGCGTGATAGTGTCCAGCATAGTAATAATAGCAGAGGTAAGGCGTGATAGTGTCCAGCATAGTAATAATAGCAGCGGAAAGGCGTGATAGTGTCCTGTATAGTAATAATAGCAGAGGTAAGGCGTGATAGTGTCCAGCATAGTAATAATAGCAGAGGTAAGGCGTGATAGTGTCCAGCATAGTAATAATAGCAGCGGTAAGGCGTGATAGTGTCCAGCATAGTAATAATAGCAGAGGTAAGGCGTGATAGTGTCCAGCATAGTAATATTAGCAGAGGTAAGGCGTGATAGTGTCCAGCATAGTAATAATAGCAGCGGTAAGGCGTGATAGTGTCCAGCATAGTAATAATAGCAGAGGTAAGGCGTGATAGTGTCCAGCATAGTAATAATAGCAGAGGTAAGGCGTGATAGTGTCCAGCTGCAGCGATAGTGTCCAGCATAGTAATAATAGCAGCGGTAAGGCGTGATAGTGTCCAGCATAGTAATAATAGCAGAGGTAAGGCGTGATAGTGTCCAGCATAGTAATAATAGTAGAGGTAAGGCGTGATAGTGTCCTGTATAGTAATAATAGCAGCGGTAAGGCGTGATAGTGTCCAGCATAGTAATAATAGCAGAGGTAAGGCGTGATAGTGTCCAGCATAGTAATAATAGCAGAGGTAAGGCGTGATAGTGTCCAGCTGCAGCGATAGTGTCCAGCATAGTAATAATAGCAGAGGTAAGGCGTGGTAGTGTCCAGCATAGTAATAATAGCAGAGGTAAGGCGTGATAGTGTCCAGCATAGTAATAATAGCAGCGGTAAGGCGTGATAGTGTCCAGCATAGTAATAATAGCAGAGGTAAGGCGTGATAGTGTCCAGCATAGTAATAATAGCAGAGGTAAGGCGTGATAGTGTCCAGCATAGTAATAATAGCAGAGGTAAGGCGTGATAGTGTCCAGCATAGTAATAATAGCAGCGGTAAGGCGTGATAGTGTCCAGCATAGTAATAATAGCAGAGGTAAGGCGTGATAGTGTCCAGCTGCAGCGATAGTGTCCTGTATAGTAATAATAGCAGAGGTAAGGCGTGATAGTGTCCTGTATAGTAATAATAGCAGAGGTAAGGCGTGATAGTGTCCAGCTGCAGCGATAGTGTCCTGTATAGTAATAATAGCAGAGGTAAGGCGTGATAGTGTCCAGCATAGTAATAATAGCAGCGGTAAGGCGTGATAGTGTCCAGCATAGTAATAATAGCAGAGGTAAGGCGTGATAGTGTCCAGCTGCAGCGATAGTGTCCTGTATAGTAATAATAGCAGAGGTAAGGCGTGATAGTGTCCTGTATAGTAATAATAGCAGCGGTAAGGCGTGATAGTGTCCAGCATAGTAATACTAGCAGAGGTAAGGCGTGATAGTGTCCAGCATAGTAATACTAGCAGAGGTAAGGCGTGATAGTGTCCAGCTGCAGCGATAAGTGTCCTGTATAGTAATAATAGCAGAGGTAAGGTGTGATAGTTACCAGCTGCAGCTTAACTAGGACTTTCCTCTAAGCACTGGACCACACGACTGGACAATAATCAAGATAAGACAAAACTAGGGTCTGCAGCACTTGCTTTTTGGAGTGTGGTGCCACTATATTGTGATCCCTGCATCCAACGGGTACAGATACAGCTTCAGAACAAGGTTCTACAGTAAAAATGTGATCCATACATGTGGTTGATCTTGTTCCTGTGGTGTTTGTAAACATCCTGGTAGGTTGATTAATAACCTGAACCAGATTATAGGTACTGGTTAAACCCTCGGTGTCATGTCCAGGCGCGAACACGAGTTCTGGGGTATTAGGCAGGATTCCATGGGTTGTCAGTACAACTCAAAACTCCGTTAGCCCTTTGAGCTAAAGCCGAGGTGTTACCTCTGGCAAAACCAGAAATCCTCAGGTGTCACGCAAGGTCACAAAAGCACATAACTGATGTATTTTAGCTGGCGTTGCCCCCATCTCATTCCTCAATGCATTTGTCACAGTCACCATTAGCGACAAAACAGACCTTAAATTTGATAAACATGCCACCATTTTACTTTTATTGTTATGTAAAGACAGCAGAGAGGTGACACGGGGGGAGACAGAGCCGTGACCCTGTTCTTATTTTAACGAGAGACTATAGAACGACAGACCCTGGGCACTGTCCGCTCGGATCTAAAGCTCATACCCCATGGCACAGTGGTTGTGTGGGTGGGAGTCTGCTTTACGCATGAGCAATACGCCAGCCAGGGTGTGTGTCGCAGTATGATAGAGCCCGAGATCACAGGGTAATGGACAGACGGATCCCCACGGCGACAGTAGGAGAGTCCTAGAGGACAGAAAGAGAACCTCTCCTCAATACACGGCTCCCATTCTCCCTCTCATCACATCTAGGAATAACACAATCACAAGATGTCACGATACACAGAACTAGAGAGGGACTTTTTTTTTACGGTTCCCTATCCGAAAGTGTGCACTTTGCACTCACCCTCATGGATTAATTTAAGCATTGGATTTGGTGTAAGCATGGTCTGGTATGGGAGTTTTCATGCGTCATGTTTGTTAGGCCAGTGCATTCTCGTACAAACCACGGGGGGGGGGGGGGGGGGGGGGGGGGGAATGAGTGAGAACGGTAGCGAAACTCAGCCATGTCCTGAAAAACAATTTCAGAAAGACGAAGCTCTACTTTTTGAGGTTCATATTGTTACTCTAAATGCAGGACGTGGTTGAGTTATGCACTAATGATGAAGTACATTGCTTCTGTCCATGTAAGGTAAAGAACGGGGTCAGTAAACCTCTTGTTGGGCATTTTATAATGGCTACAACATGCCTATTAAGTCTGAAAGCTGATTTTGTTTCTGTGCCTTCACTGATGGGTCTATCTTTTAGTCTCTAACCTCCATCACATCTCCTCTACAAGTGTTTTAGTTTTGACTTTCTGCATCCTAAAGTCAATGCAACATAATGATGTGAGGCGTTTGCTGTGGGACCGATTCACAATGTATTCATTTGGCTCACTTCCAGCTTAGACACAACATCAAACCGTACTTCCTGGGTTCCACGACACACAAGAGCGTCTACGATGTCATCACGTGGGCAGGGACTCAGGTCGCCATCTGCTACACGGTTGTGCCATTCGTCCTATTGGCCGTTGGGCCGTCACTCAAGTTCTACAGGTGAGTGACATGACTGACTGATTCCACATGCATAATGTAAGAAGTTGTTATATTTAACAATGTAGGCCTAATTTTCAAAACAGTAACTTTTATTAATACATGTGTAGACTACAAAGGTGACATACTGTGTTGGGTCCTAAGAGTCCTGGGAAGCACCACCAAGTTCAAAACCTCTCCTGATTTTTATGGGACATTTTTACAAATGCCTGTTTAAAAAGGCAGGCCAATAAAACGAGTGAGCACGGCACAGATGGGCACACGGCCTTAGGTCTTTCCCCTTTAGTGTCCAACTGTTAACAAGACCAGTTAATGACTAGAAGATGGGGATGATTCACACGGAGAAATAAGAGGGGCTTTATGCATTCAGGGCACTCCAGTAAAATGGAGGCAAATATTCTGTGTCATCTGCCAGGTTGAGGAGCGTATAAAACCCAGTCATTAAACAGGAGAGTTTGGGGACGGCTGGCTGCTGAAAAGGAAGGAAGGACTGGACTTTGAGGACATAGTGTTCCCATAATCAGAGAGATAAAACTCAGGATTTTCTATCCCGTTAGGATTAGCTAGAATAACTTGTTGGGACCCGTAATGAGTCCATATCATTTGTATTCACAATGACATTTTGCAAACTCTTCTGGAATCTTTACGCCACATAGAAAACTGTCCTCGGCATGCTCTTTCCCGGTGCTTAGGCCTGGATTTGTGTTTCGTGACAAATGCATTTGTGAAGAGTGCTATACTGAACAGATGACATTGGATTGATTTGATTACTTCACTGATTGATTTTCTCTCGCCAGGTCATGGTACTACTGCATACACATAGCATGCCTGCTGCTGGTGTTAGCCCTTCCAGTGAAGCCATGGCACCTTCGCGCCAAGGAGGAGCAACCGCAGCAGAACAGCCTACAGGGGGGGTTGACCGGAGACCACAACAGCCACTCCATCACAGACAACAACTGCAACCAGAAACACAAAGCCACATGAGACCCGGGAGGAAGCCCCTCCACCCCACACCTTAAGAGCTCAAACAACCGGCACAGAGAACCAAACTCTGTGCGAACACTGAGACAAAGTGCAGCGATTCTTTGAGACCACAAAGAACCAAAAAATTGACAGGAACACCGGAATAACAGACAATAATAAACTCAGTTTAACAACAACCCATCAAACCTTCCAGTAGCGAGGAACGACAGCAAACCACGCTTTGGAGAAATGAGAAGTAACGAGAAATATCCGAGGGCCACTAAACGGCTAGGATCTATTGAGTGATAATAATGACATTAGCGATGATGCTAATGGTGCAATGGCCGAAGAGTGCAAAGCTGACTGAAGTTTCCTTACCTCTATGTATTGCTAACAAGTTAGCGGCTAGGTTTGGTGCAGATTCTGCAGGGTGAGAAATGTTGTGTGGAGGGGGAGAGCTTGTGGCATTGGGAAATGAAGGAGTTGCAGTTTGACCTCGAGTGTAGAGGGCGCTATACAGGCTAGTCAGACATAGGTATCGAGAGGATTTTTGTCCGGGTAGGAAAACGATGTAACCTCTACTAGGAAAAGAGGTGTAATAGAAATATGAAAGAAATAACTTTTTTTGTCAGATGCCAACTACAAGCAGGCCTTAGGATCCTCTAAACATTGTTTGATCGCTGTCACTTTTCTTTTGATTTACTGTCACCTTTTTTGTAGCTGCTGCTTTTTTTGGAATGATACTCGTTCTTTAGAGGGTTAATTCACGGTAATTGATTTTAAGGGCTTTTTTGACATGGGGTTAATTCTGTGTAGCTTCCTTGTTTTCCTACTGTATCTGATTACAAACTGTAGGTTTCCTCTCGGTTCATATGTCTTGCCTACTTCTGTAACATCAGTTACAAAGTTCAGTTCTGTTTAACTGGTTTGAAATCCTCATGTAGGCTTCTAGTTTTACTATGATCTCAAGTGGAAATCTCCATCTAGATTCATTTTCGAATCCATCGCCTCAATGAAATTGAACAAACTGTATTGTTTGTGACCTAATCACTCGTGGACAGACTGACCAAATGATGCAAGATTTTAGTTCTGGGTTAACCAAGATTATTTGATCTTACTGTAGGATGTAACATTTACTATCACAATACAAATGCAGCTGATTTTAGATGAATATGAATGACCTTTAGTAACACAGGTTGGGAAAATATATAATTGACATTTGTACGTATGACATAATTGGAAAACAAACATAACAATTCTTACGCTCCAATCGTGAACCCTAACTTGTATGCTCGCTTGTCTTGTGACCCTCTTAATAAACAAATATTTCAAGCCAGTTCCCAGACATGAGCCACAACCCAAGAGGTTCCCTCGTTCTAGTAATGTAGAAAACACTGGTGTACTAGAGTTCTATCAGGTGGGTCCAACCAACTCTTCCATGAGGTGGGGTGTTAATTGTGGTGCAGAGGACAGCCCATGAGCATACCCTACACGTCCTGATTAATGTTCCACAGCGCCCTGTTTCTGGAGAGGTATGGCACATTCCATCTCATACAGTACAGGCAGGCATAGATGTGCCATAGCCACATCTTTTGGACCACACACACCATTCATTAGCTGGTAAGAGTTGGATAAGTACTGTAGTACAACCAAGATGGGAGCCAGTGAACCAGTTTAGGGGTTTATTTTGTGATGAGTAACAACCATGCAGCAGATTTGAGTTTCCAAATGTAATCTTTACCTAACGTGCACACTGTACTCCTGCCATAAATGTGTGTATGTGATTTTTAAATGTTCCTGTGGTCTATAAGTATTTGTAGTCAAGGTATAAATGCCCGAGGGGAAAGGTGTGCCATCTTTACCAGCAAGTTGATAATTGCACTGCATGGCCACCCAAAACTAGCCCGGTGAAACCAGACGTTAACACTACGCTCACCATAGCTTGTGTATTATTCAGTCTGGTTTAACTAAGCTACCCCAAACCAGCAGATCAATGCTAACTGCTCCATATGTCCAAAGTGCCGTGTGTGTGAAAGCATAATGGTTATTTTTGTGTCAAGAAAGAAGAAACTTATGTATAATGGTACTTAACTGATTTATGTCAAAGGGAAATTATTTTTTAAATACTAATACAGAGATTTTAAACCAGAGTTCTCCCTCGCCTTCTTTTGCACCGTTGGTTGGAATGTGAAGTACTACACTGCTCAAAAAAATAAAGGGAACACTAAAATAACGAAATATTCTTATTAAATCATTTTCTCTTTACATAGTTGAATGTGCTGACAACAAAATCACACAAATTATCAATGGAAATCAAATTTATCAACCCATGGAGGTCTGGATTTGGAGTCACACTCCAAATTAAAGTGGAAAACCACACTACAGGCTGACGTAATGTCCATAAAACAAGTCAAAATGAGGCTCAGTAGTGTGTATGACCTCCCTACAATGCCTGGGCATGCTCCTGATGAGGTGGCGGATGGTTTCCTGAGGGATCTCCTCCCAGACCTGGACTAAAGCATCCGCCAACTCCTGGACAGTCTGTGGTGCGTTGGTGGATGTAGCGAGACATGATGTCCCAGATGTGCTCAATTGGATTCAGGTCTGGGGAACGGGCGGGCCAGTCCATAGCATCAATGCCTTCCTCTTGCAGGAACTGCTGACACACTCCAGCCACATGAGGTCTAGCATTGTCTTGCATTAGGAGGAACCCAGGGCCAACCGCACCAGCATATGGTCTCACAAGGGGTCTGAGGATCTCATCTCGGTACCGAATGACAGTCAGGCTACCTCTGGCGAGCACATGGAGGGCTGTGCGGCCCCCCAAAGAAATGCCACCCCACACCATGACTGACCCACCGCCAAACCGGTCATGCTGGAGGATGTTGCAGGCAGCAGAACGATCTCCACGGCGTCTCCAGACTCTGTCACGTGTGCTCAGTGTGAACCTGCTTTCATCTGTGAAGAGCACAGGGCGCCAGTGGCGAATTTGCCAATCTTGGTGTTCTCTGGCAAATGCCAAACGTCCTGCAGTGTTGGGCTGTAAGCACAACCCCCACCTGTGAACGTCGGGCCCTCATACCACCCTCATGGAGTCTGTTTCTGCATGCACATTGGTGACCTGCGGGAGGTCATTTTGCAGGGCTCTGGCAGTGCTCCTCCTTGCACAAAGGCGGAGGTAGCGATCCTGCTGCTGGGTTGTTGCCCTCCTACGGCCTCCTCCACGTCTCCTGATGTACTGGCCTGTCTCCTGGTAGTGCCTCCATGCTCTGTACACTACGCTGACAGACAGAGCAAACCTTCTTGCCACAGCTCGCATTGATGTGCCATCCTGAATGAGCTGCACTACCTGAGCCACTTGTGTGGGTTGTAGACTCCTTCACATGCTACCACTAGAGTGAAAGCACCGCCAGCATTCAAAAGTGACCAAAACATCAGCCAGGAAGCATAGGAACTGAGAAGTGGTCTGTGGTCACCACCTGCAGAACCACTCCTTTATTGGGGGTGTCTTGCTAATTGCCTATAATTTCCACCTGTTGTCTATACCATTTGCACAACAGCATGTGAAATGTATTGTCAATCAGTGTTGCTTCCTAAGTGGACAGTTTGATTTCACAGAAGTGTGATTGACTTGGAGTTACATTGTGTTGTTTAAGTGTTCCCTTTATTTTTTTGAGCAGTGTATATGGGGAAGAAGCCAAGAAAGGGATGGAGAGTGAGAGTGAGGATAGAAATATTTCATCCATGTGGAATTATTGGAAGGGGTTTGTTTTAGGGTGCATCCTAATAGTCTAACATGGATTACTTTTCTTGTCTCCTTCCTTTCATCCTCACTAGTTTGGAACTATAGGACATGTGAACCACTATGGTAGATGCCCTAGCTGCCAGCCAAGCTTCCACTAATCGAGCTCTTTCAAATTGGTATAGATGGAGGAAAGGAGATGAAGCCACTTTGGACTATTGAGATGCACGCTAAATACTGTGTGTCTGACTCTGGCCCTGTAGCTCACTGGAAAGGGCGCTTGGCAAACGAGCTAGTTAACGAGCGTTAAGTCACTGGCCTGGACCTAATCAAAAGCGGAGTGGAAATGAAAAGGCTTGCTTTGTTTAAAATCTGGGTCTATGAGATCCCTCATTTCCTAACCTAAAACAAACAAGGATCCTCTGCTGTGTGCGTGTGAGAGGTTCTGTGTAGCTGTCGCTCAAACCATCTCTTCGTTAAACTTGGAAGCATTTGTTTAGTCATGTCTATGATAACATGCAGACTTGGGGGAAAAACATGTAAGACAACACATTAGCCTTATCCCTCCATCTACCATCAATGCCCCACATGACTGCTAATAATCCTAATGTAGCCCTTGTCAGTCAACATGGCTCTGAATGCTATATCAGTTTTGGAAGGCTTTCACCAGTCCTCTCCCAGGTATTAGCTATCATTACTCAGTAGGTTGTATAATGTGAATTACACTTATTCCAAAAAATCCAGACACTGAGATATGTTGTTGACAACTGAATAGTATTTGCATTTTACTTACAAATTTAAAATTTCCAGTTTGAGCTATAATTCTTAAAATGTATTGGTAAATGGATATTTCGAATTACTGACCTAGTTTATACCAGGTGATTACATTTCTAGGTCACTTTCAGTGGTTCATAGTAAAGGCTATAAAACCTAGCTGTGGATACAATCCACGATGATCTTGCACTGTTAATGTAGGCATATCAATAAACCAGATTACATGACAGGCCAGTGTTAAACAACACGTCTAGCCTCGAACAATGATAGATCCATTTGAAAACTGCCAGGAACGGTGCAGCTGTTTAAACTTTTTTCGCAGCCTTTTCTCCACGTTACGTCCTCGCAAATAGTCAAAAACGTTCTTAACAAAGCCTGCCCGAAACACTTAAGTACAAGAGTGTTGTGGTTTCAAAGCAGTGAAGAAACAAAACGTTGGAAAATTTAAAAAAGGAAACAGGGTAACCCAGTTCGAACGAGAGGACGTGGTGTTTGTTTATCGTAAAGGTAAGATGCAAACTGGGTTTTTGTGATTAGAAATCGTGTTACCTAGCCTCTGCATTTGGTGTTTTTGTCGTGACCAACAACAGTGGCATCGGGATTCGCCTTCAAAATAAATCACCCATTAACTTGCAAACTGATTTTTTAAAAACGAATTGGAATTATGCCACACTTGTTCTAAACAAGGTTGTAATGTTATACACATTCAGCCTACTCGGGAACACAATGAAGTTTACACATGTTCGCGTTGTAGCTCTTATTGTACTACTTAAACTATGGACAATCACCTCACTATTCAGCCTATTGTACTTGTTGAACATTCATATTGCTATTGTATATTACCCCCATTTCATGGACTCAAGATCAATAGGTATCAGCTTACTTTCAATTTCATGGACCCAATATCCGTAGGTAAGGTAAATGAGCGTTCAGCCCGTTCTCTTGAGGTGGAGTTTGAGTTTTGATTGCTGGTCGCGGAATTTGGTAGCAACAACATTGAGTCTCTGTCAGTCGATTCTTGTAAAAGTGTCAATTCTGAAAACGCTTACCTGTACAACTGCGGTTTTTCCGCGGGGTGCTGAAATTCATTTTTTTTGTTAAAAGGATACAACCTCCCTCTCGTTTGTGTGGCACAAATCCGCACGCATGTGCCAATTGAATCTCAGTTTACGTAGTACGACCGACACGAGGAAGAAGTCAGTGGTTTGATTTGATAAAAGTTTAAAGTATGAATTTTCAGGACTGCAGTTGTAAAGGGTAAACCGGTAATGTAGGCGTTTTCAGAATTGACTGAAGGTGACTGTTGTTGCTAGTAAATCCCGCGACCGGTTATCCAAACTCAACTATATAAAAAAAAAAGGATAGGAGTTGAGCGTTACTCAACTATAGGCAAGGCTGTACATTTCAAGATGAATGTTAAATACACACAATAGGCTGAACAGTTGAAGTCCCGCAATAAGAGATACGATAATATTTGTAACCTGTGGGTGACGCTGAGTAGGCGGGACCCAAGATCCAGACAGAGGTAAGGCTGTACAATGCATATAAGACGTATGTCCCCAATGCAATTATGACGTCTAATACATCCTCAGTGCGATGTCAACTCATTATACTTTATCTGTGTCAAATTAACGGCATTTTGTTTACACAACATTAAAAACTTGTTTAGCATTAACTAGTCCAATTGGCACGATTCCATTATTTGCATCAGTTTCAATGGGGGACTTTTATTTTGAACGCTAACCGCCGATTCCAATTTTGCCTATGCCATCTATATATTTATATGTACATATTCTTATTCATTCCTTTACACTTGTGTGTATAAGGTAGTTGTTGTGAAATTGTTAGATATTACTGCATGATCGGAACTAGAAGCATTTCGCTACACTCGCATTAACATCTGCTAACCATGTGTATGTGACCAATACGATTTGATCCTCACACTGATGTTGTTCATGACACAGTGGTCAGTATTTGGCACTTCTTCCGCGCGTGTAAAGGTGTCCGCATGCTTCCTAGTCGAAACGGTTCGTGCATATATTATGTTTGTGGACTTCGTTGAGGGTTTATGGAGACAAGCCGAAGTTCGGAGCCGAAGTCTACTGATCATTTTCCATCAATGGATGTTTTTTTATTTTTCCGTTATTTTACAAGATAAGTTGACTGAGAACACGTTCTCATTTACAGCAACGTGTGGGGAATAGTTACAGGGGAGAGGAGGGGGATGAATGAGCCAATTGTAAACTGGCGACCAACCCTGCTTAGCTTCAGAAGCAAGTGGCCCCACCACCACCAAGCAAGTGGCCCCACCACCAAGCAGGTGGCCCCACCACCAAGCAAGTGGCACTATGAAGACTACGGAGCTCTCCAAACAGGTCAGGGACAAAGTTGTGGAGAAGTACAGATCAGGGTTGGGTTAAAAAAAATATCCAAAACTTTGAACATCCCACAGAGCACATTAGGGCCTAATTAATTTATTGCAATTGACTGTATAAACTGTAACTCAGTAAAATCTTTTAAATTGTTGCGTTTATATTTTTGGACCATTGGCTTCCCTGAAAACAGGTACTGACAGGAGGCGTGACGAGGACGCTGATCCAGTGGACCTGGTGCCAGTAAGGATGGTCTTCACGGAGGCGATAAGACCGTCCAGGATAGAGAAATCCTTCGACTTCACTGCCTTTTCAATGGTAAGGTCCCTTGCACCATAGGGACACTTGACCTCCACCACTGCTGTGGTGCCCACCAGACCATCTGGTGAGGCACTCAGGATCCCAGACCCCATGACCCAAAGCCCTGACTCCTGCACATCCATCCCTGTAGCCATTTTGAATGCCTTGATGTCCTCCTCTTTGTTATCTGTGCCCCACTTTACAGACAACACCCCATCCAATGACTGTGATCTGAGGACCCTTTTTTTTTAGCAGCGAGGGAGTAACGTGCTTGGCCCTAACTGCTGCGCCAAATGTCTGGCCGTCAACCTCCCTCTCCTTATGATGTGCCAGTTGGGGTTGGTGCACTGTGCCAACTGTTGCCTGCCGTATAGCATCCTGCTGCTCCACCGACAGCGCCATGCATGCTCCAGGTGCCTTTAAAAAAAATATGTTTGGTACAGACATGCCATTCCACTGAACCTGCCCCAGAGATGGTTCCTTAGTCACTGAAGATCCTCCTCTGTGGGCTCTAGGGACAGAGACTTAGTCGTCTTTCGGCCGGGTAAAGATCCTCCACTGACTGCATCTGGTTGGGCACAAGTGGCTTCCTCCACTCACATTACACATCCATACAGCCGATATTGTGAACCGCAAAAATAGCCAATGCAGTTGCATGGCTGCACTTAGGAGCTCCACATGTGGTAGAGAGAATCCCCTGGTCACCTATAGAGACCTGCCAAGAGGAAAGTGCTATATGCATGACTTTGAACACCTTGAAATGCATTTGTTGTAAGAAATGTGCTATATTTATTGAACAAAAATTAAAAAAAATCATACAATTTCAACAATTCTGAGTTACAGTTCAAATATAAGGAAATCATTGCAATTGAAATAGTCATTAGGCCCTTCCCACATGACTGGGAAGGGGCGCAGCCTTGGGTGGGCCTGGGAGGGCCCACCCGGGAGGGCCCACCCATGGCCCTCCCACCCATGTGAGGAGATTCATGGGTGGGCCTGGGAGGGCATAGGCCCAGCCAATCAGAATGAGTTTTTACCCACAAAAGGGCATTATTACAGACAGAAATACAGTATCATCAGCTGCAGAAAAGTCAGCAAATTCACATGCAATAAGTAAATGTTAATCTACTGACTGGTTTATGCTACAAAGTGGACAGTGTTGTCCCCAGTGACACCAGTTTGATTATTTGAAGCTTCATGTTTGAGATTTCATCCCAGCATTTAGAATGTGAGGTTCTGAGGCTTATAATGTTCATGGTCTCAGACGATCCCACAGATGAAGAAGCTGGAAGTGGAGGTCCTGGGCTGTCCTGGTTACACATGGTCTGTGGATGTGAGGCCAGTTGGATGTACTGCCAAATTATCTTACAAAGTTGGAGGCGGCTTATGGTTTTATTGTCCCCAGCACAAGGTGCACCTGTGTAATGATCATGCCGTTTAATCAGTTTGACATGCCACACCTGTCAGGTGGATGGATTATATTGGCAAAGGAAAAATGCTCACCAACATGGATGTAGACAAATTTGTACACATTTTGTGCATAATGGAACATTTCTGGGATCTATTATTTCAGCTCATGAAACATGGGACTAACACTTTACATGTTGCCTTTTATATTTGTATTCAGTATAAAGTTATTTGATTGATTGACATTACAGCTGTAAAATATTTAACAAGTGCAGTTGTTCCATAAACGTTCAATTGAGAACTTGGGATTGTATCACTTGATATACCATACACTGTGAAGGATCCTATAAATCAAGACTGAATGCATGTGCCACTCTGAATAAATAAATACTGTGACTTTGAAGATTTGTCTCTGGTTATGCAACAACAATACAGGCTGGATGTTTAAAAGTCAATCATTCTGAATGTCAATAGATTATTAGATGAATTCTCATCAAATGACAACATTCTAGAATTGCATTATCACTCATCTAAGTCGCACCTGGGGAAATCTGGTTGACGATTATATAATTGATTTTCTTTCCTTGTAGAATGTTGACAGTATAGAAAACATTGTATTGCTAAGATTCTCAAACTTAAACCTCTACAGGATCGGTGTCCTGACCTCGGGTCGGTTGAGCTAAAGTAGGCTAATGTGATTAGCATGAGGTTGTAAGTAACAAGAACATTTCCCAGGACATAGGCATATCTGATCTGGGCAGAAAGCTTAAATGATTGTTAATCTAACTGCACTGTCCAATTTGCAGTAGCTCTTTCAGTGTAGAATACCATCCTATTGTTTGAGGAGAGTGCACAATTATGAACTTAAATTTATGAATAAACCAATTAGGCACATTTGGCCAGTCTTGATACATTTTTAATAGATATGCAATAGTTCATTGGATCAGTCTAAAACTTTGCACATACACTGCTGCTATACAGTGGCCAAAGTCTAAATTGCACCTGGGCTACAATAATTCATTATGGCCTTTCTCTTGCATTTCAAAGATGCTACAAAAAAAATAAAGACACTTTTTTTGTGTGTATTTACCAGATGTAATGTGTTATTCTCCTACATTCATTTCACATTTCCACAAACTTCAGTGTTTCCTTTCAAATGGTATCAAGAATATGCATGTCCTGAGCTACAGGCAGTTAGATTTTGGTATGTCATTTTAGGCGAAAATTTAAAATTGGGGTTGGATCCTTTAAGAGGTACACTCACTGACACAGGATAAACTTTATTCCTCATGTTGGCCCTCACCAAACCTTTAAATTGCCCCATCACTATAGCTGCACTTCTCCATCTGGCCAGATTTAGTGGTATTCTCCCTTTTTAATGCTCATCCTTGAAAAATGCCGAAAGGTCTGAAATAGACACCGAAGTCGACATACTGTACAGACAATGATCTATAGTAGGCTAAGTAAAACAAAATGATTCGATCTACTGCTCTGCTAACTAGCTAGCTAAAGTGTAGTCTGTGGCTAGCTAAGAAGGATAAAGGGGACGTAAGAAGTTGAACACTTTATTCATTTCAATACAGCACATAGATTCACCATGGAAAGGCAGAAAAATGCATCCGGTCGCGCTAGTGAACGGTAGCCGACAGTGTTGGCTACAAATGACCCGCAGGAATTTGTAGTCTTGCCGAGGTCTTCTCTGTTGCTAATTAACATTTCACATTTTTGAGAGTAAATTGAGGCGAATAAATTGATTAAAAACTCACCTTGTTCGAGAGAGAATTACAAGGTCACCAAAACCGTCACGCCAAGTTAAGCCAACACCAAACATGTATTTAATTGGAAGTGTTTGGAAAATAAATTATGTCAAGACGATTGGAACCTTTTTCCGGGTGTGACCGCTAGGTTTTTTTTTTTTTTTTTTTACCGTGGAGGGGGGAAGAAGGCACACAGATACCAATGTTTGGAAGTCAAATATGACTTTCCTGTGAATATTTTGTCTCATATTTCCAGCCGAATAAGGACGAAATCAGCGGACAGGTAGAGTCAGTTCAAATGAAGTGTATTCAACATTTAGACTATATGTTAGGTAGGAGTGAGAAAATAAATGTCACATTCGGATTCGAAAGAGGCATCCCCTCTAGCGACATTGTGACAGCTTATTGTGCATAAACTGTCCAATAAGCTGTCACACTAACCAGTGGTGGAAAAAGTTCCCAACTGCAATACTTGAGTAAATGTAAAGATACCTTAATAGAAAATGACTCAAGTGAAAGTCACCCAGTAAAATATTACTTGAGTAAAAGTACTTGGTTTGAAATATACTTGCTCAAATATGCTTAAGTATCAAAAGTAAAAGTACAAATAATTTCAAATTCCTTACATAAAGCGAACCAGACTGCACCTTTTTCTTGTTTTTTTTTAACCAGGATACACTCCAACAGTCAGGCATAATTTACAAACAAAGCATGTGTGTTTAGTGAGTCCGCCAGATCAGAGGCAGTAGGGAGGACCAGGGATGTTCTCTTGATAAGTGTGTGAGTTATACCATTTTCCTGTCCTGCTAAGCATTCAAAATGTATGGTCTACTTCTGGGTGTCATGGAAAATGTATGGAGTAAAAAGTACATTATTTTCTTTAGGAACGTAGTGAAGTAAAAGTTGTCAAATATAAATAGTACTTTAAAGCATTTTTACTAAAGTACTTTATACCACTGACAGTAACCTGCTCATTACATTAGAAACATCTGAAGAGTTGTCTCGCTATCTTTAGAAGTCCGTCATTGGCATAGTTAGTCACCCATTATAGCCTATGGTTCATCATTTTCATGTTACGCCTAGCTTTGATGCCATCACAATGTCAAAAGTCTCTTGGTTGCGTCAGAGCTATGTTGCACCTTGTCCCAATGGACTTTTAGGCCATTTAGGCTCGGTGCAAAATGACGAAACATTAACTCTGTACCTAGGCTGTTGCATTCAGAAACATGTCCTTTCTAAGCTGTCTGACCCTTTGCTCTTCCAAACAAAAGACCTTGTGACCAACACATTCCCATGGAAATATATCGTCAGCATTTTCATCCCCCATGACAGGAAGACAGGCTATAACGAGCTGACTGGTTAAATTTAGAGATCTTGGAACTACACTGAACAAAAAAATAGAAACGCAACATACAACAATTTCAAAGATTTTTACTGAGTTACAGTTCATATAAGAAAATCAGTCAAATGAAATAAATAAATGAGGCCCTAATCTATGGAGTTCACATGTCTGGGGAATACAGATATACATCTGTTGGGCACAGATGCCTTAAAAAAAAGTAGGTGCGTGGATCAGAAAACCAGTCCGTATCTGGTGTGACCACAATTTGCCTCATGCAGCGCGACACATCTCATTCGCATAGAGTTGATCAGGCTGTTGATTGTGGAATGTTGACCCACTCCTATTCAATGGCTGTGCGAAGAGGCTAGTTATTGGCGGGAACTGGAACACGCCGTCGTACATGTTGATCCAGAGCATGCCACACATGCTCAATGGGTGACATGTCTGGTGAGTATGCAGGCCATGGAAGATCTGGGACATTTTCAGCTTCCTAGAATTTGGTACAGATCCTTGCGACATGGGTCAGTGCATTATCATGCTGAAACATGAGGTGATGGCGGCTAATGAATGGCACGACAATGGGCCTCAGGATCTCATCACAGTATCTCTGTGCATTCAAATTGCCATCGATAAAATGCAATTCTGTTCATTGTCTGTAGCTTATGCCTGCCCAAACCATGTGGGTATAGAGTTTTTACCTTGTCCTTCTTGTGGTATTTGAACCTAGAACTTATTTGACCTTTTCAGTAAATGTGCATCAGAAGGTAATATGCATTAATTCATTAGTATTTGACCGGGTTTCATTATTGAGACATCCGCTTTTTAAAGCTGTGAAAGAATGGATTCAGTGACAATGGGGTTGGGGCATGGCTCTGCCTGCTCATCCATTATTCATGAGAGTCAGGGAGGGATGTGGAGCCTAGGCAGCGCTTGTTGATACTCAGTCAGTGTGGGTGAGGGATAGTAATTGAAGAACAGCCATTGCCATTCAGTGCAGTCAAATTGACATTTTCCATAAAGGTAAGCCACTCGGTTCTTTGTTAGTTATTTGACTTTGCTCATTGCTATTTGTGAGGCCTGTATAAAATTAAGGCTATTTAGTCTACTTATCTTCTATTTCTTGGTGTTTCTTTGTTGGTATTTTGTTGGTTTCTTTTTTGCAATGGTGGGGGATGAGGTGAAGTTTTCAACCCCCTCAATCAATACTCTGTGCAGGGAACCTTGAGGTTCCATTGATTGTTGTCTGGTCACTCATTGTCCATTCTTTTGTGCTGATAGCGGCTGTGCTGCCTCTGATACACATGAGGGTGTGTCAGCGGGTTCGTGTTGCCTCAGCTGTAAACAAAGGCTCTGTTCAGTTGTGTGTATGAATAATCTGATATGAGAGAAAATAAATCATAGACCTTTTTTTTTCATTTTAAACAAAGCCTGTTATCTGCTAGCCTTACCATACTTTCTTAGATTTAGCCTATGTAGGCCTAAAGGCAGAGAATCAGATTCAATTTTCTTCATCTGCTGTTTGGTGGCAGACTGATGTAGCCACCAGTTTTCAAAATATGCTTCTTTCTTACAATCATACAGGCAGTGTTGAATCTTATGCATTTATGATATTGAAGAATAATTAAGACCTATCTAAGGTCTTTGCTGAAGTTAATATATTATGTATAGGCTAATAAAAAGATTCATTCAAGTTTTATAGGCTAAATCATTATATTTGTTTAGGAATACATTTTCAGGCTCCGTTGCTCATGAAGGCTTTCCCAGCTCTTTTTGTCTTAAGTTTTGTCATTGGGTGAAATTCATAATTTTGTATAAAATTAGGCACATTTCAGATTGTTTTGTCATTGGGCATACCGCATAATTCTGCAAGTAGACGGCACAACAATCGTTCTCCACTTAGCCAATCCTTGAAAGGTTTCCCCATCTCATTTGTTTGAGTATTTTTCAACTAAATCATGCTATGTAGGCTAAGACCTAATGATCAGCTACAATCGCTGATAGTAAAAGGCAATTTTTTGGCCGAGACCCTGCCCTTGTCCAATAGACAAAGTTAAGAAGGCACAGCACATCCTGACATAGCCTAAGCAGCAGAAATTGGAGTGCTGTGTATGTCCATAACTGCCAATTAAGTAGGCTTCGGGCCTTTTCTTTGCCTTCAATGATGGAGCTCATCTCATTATTGTATTGGGCTGTATTGTTTTGTCTTATAGTCTAACGTAGCCATGGTGACTGCTTTGCTCTCATTATTCCTCTATGTCTGGAAGACGTACTGTAGTTCCTAATTAGTTCAGATTGTCAGAAGTATGAGTGGGTTCGACATCTTTGGTTCAGAGACAGGGTAATGGGGGCATAGCCTACTGTTATTAGGGGTAGCCATTTCATTATTATTTTTTTGACTGTTTGAGTACTCAAGTGTTTTTTTTTTTAAGAGTACTCGAATGAAAATAAAAAAGATTTTTAGAACAAAAGGCCTGCACTGGATTTTTTTTTTTTTGCGCATTTATCTATACTGAGCAAAAATAGAAACGCAACGTGTGAAGTGTTGGTCGCATGTTTCATGAGCTGAAATAAAAAAAATCCCTGAAATTTTCCATACGCACCAAAAGCCTATCAATAAGCTATTTAAACAATATAAGGCCACTCTATAATGTGTGGTTTTGTCACACAACACAATGCCACAGATGTCTCAAGTTTTGAGGGAGCGTGAAATTGTCATGCTGACTACAGGAATGTCCACCAGAGCCGTTACCAGAGAATTGAATGTTAATTTCTCTACTATAAGCCTCCTCTAACATCTTTTTAGAGATCTGGCGGTACGTCCATCCGGCCTCACATCCGCAGACCACGTGTAACCACGCCAGCCTAGGACCTACCCATCCGGCTTCTTCACCTGTGGGATGGTCTGAGACGAGCCACCCGGACAGCTGATGAAACGGTGGGAACTGTCTCAGGGAAGTTAATCTACGTGCTCGTCGTCCTCACCAGGGTCTTGACCAGATTGCAGTTCAACATCGTAACTGACTTCAGGGAGCAAATGCTCACCTTCGATGTCCACTGGCACGCTAGAGAAGTGTGCTCTTCACGGATGATCCCCGGTTGAATCTGTCCCGGGCAGATGTGTATGGCGTCATGTGGGCGAGCGGTTTGCTGATGTCAATGTTGTGAATAGAGTGCCCCATGGTGGTGGGGTTATGGTATGGGCAGGCATAAACTACGGACAACGAACACAGTTGCAATTTATCAATGGCAATTTTAATGCACAGAGATACTGTGATGAGATTCTGAGGCCCATTGCAGTGCCATTTATCCGCCGCCATCACCTCATGTTTCAGCATGATAATGCCCATGTCGCAAGGATCTGTACACAATTCCTGGAAACTGAAAATGTCCCAGTTCTTCCATGGCCTGTATACTCACCAGACATGTCACCCACTGAGCATGTGTGGGATGCTCAAGATCGACGTGTTCCAGTTCACGCCAATATCCAGCAACTTCGCACAGCCAATGAAGAAGAGTGGGACAACATTCCACAGGCCACAATCAACAGACTGAACAACTTAACGTGAAGGAGATGTGTCACGCTGCATGAGGCAAATGGTGGTCACATCAGATACTGACTGGTTTGATGATTCACACCCCTACCATTTTTTTAAAATATATTTGTGACTAACAGATGCATATCTATAATCCCAGTCATGTGTTATACATAGATTAGGGCCCAATGAATTTATTTCATTTGACTGATTTCCTTATATGAATTTATATGAAATATTTTAAATTGTTGCATGTTGTGTTTTATATTTTTGTTCAGTGTATATGTCAATAGTGTGCATCAATGCCTACTTTATCATAACCATTACAGATAACAAATTCTAATTGCTAAATGGGCCTGACAATGGGCCTCAGGATCTTGTCACTGTATTTCTGTGCATTCAAATTGCCATAAAAACAATGCAATTGTGTTTGTTGTCTGTAGTTTGTGCCTGCCCATACAATAACCACACCGCCACCATGGGGCACTGTGTTCACAACATTGACATCAGCAAACCGCTTGCCCACACGATACCATACACGTGGTCTGCGGTTGTGAGGCTGGTTGGACTTACTGCCAAATTTTCTAAAAAGTCGTTGGGAGGAGGCTTATAGTTGAGAAATGTACATTCAATTCGCTGGCAACTGCTCTGGTGGACATTCCTGCAGTCAGCATGCCAATTGCACGCTCCCTCAAAACTTGAGACAACTATGGCATTCTGTTGTGTGACACAACTGCACAATTTAGAGTGGCCTTTTATTGTCCCCAGAACAAGGTGCAACTGTGTAATGATCATGCTGTTTATTTATTTTTTATTACTCCTTTTTCTCCCCAATTTCGTGGTATCCAATTGGTAGTTAGTCTTGTCTCATCACTGCAACTCCCATACAGACTCGGGAGAGGCGACGGTTGAGAGCCGTGCGTCCTCCGAAACACAACCCAACCGAGCCGCCCCGCTTCTTGACACATGCCCACTTAACCCGGAAGCCAGCCACACCAATGTGTCGGAGGAAACACCGTACACCTGGCGACCATGTCAGTGTGCACTGCGCTCGGCCCGCCACAGGATTCGCTAGTGTACGATGGGACAAGGACATCCCTGCCGTCCAAACCCTACCCTAACCCGGACGACGTTGGGCCAATTGTGCGCCGCCCCATGGGTCTCTCGATCGCGACAGAGCCTGGACTTAAACCCAGAATCTCTAGTGGCACAGCTAGCACTGCGATGAGGTGCCTCAGACCACTGCACCATTTGGAAGGCCTTGATCATGCAGTTTAATCAGTTCGTTGATATGCCACACCTGTCTGTTACTTTTGCTCATGACAGGTGGGATCAACACTTCACACTGAACAACATTATAAACACGACATGTAATTTCATATATTCAGTCAATAAAAAAGTGCCATTTAAGATTCAAATATTATATCATTAACACAATCTTCAAAAGGAAAGTAACCTCAGCAGTGGCACTTGCTTGTAGAACCCTACGGCTGTGCAATGGCATAGCCTTGTTTTGTTAATTTAGCAGACAAGACACTTCTTTTCCAAGCTCTTATCACAGTCAAGACACACCCATTTTATAGTAAAAAACATGATGTAATATAATAAAATAGAACAGAGTAGTGCAAAATGATTCTTATTTCTCGTAAGGTTTTTGTTCTACATTATTTTGTTGTACTGCATTGTTTGGTTTAGAGCTTGCAAGAACGGCATTCCACTGTACTTGTGCACATGACATTCATTTAACTTGATGTGCATCCTGCGCCTGGAACAGTTATTCCCCAGGAGTGATCATTTGAAACCGGGCTCAATTTGGCCAGTTGAAAGACAATTTTTTTCAGGGTTACACGCCAAAATCGGTCATATTTTCGATATACAGATTTGTAGTTTATTCTGCCTGTTCTTTGGAATTTTCTAAAATGGATTAGCAATTCTACATTGAACGCTGCATGGGGATGAATTACTCTGTTTGGTGATTAGGCCTAAGCTTAATGATTCTGATTAAAATACACTCTTTGATGAAGACAAACTTAAGTTTTTGCATATTTTCAGTGTGGAACCTGTATGTTTAGGGAGGTTATTGCGTACAAATTCCGAATGGCACTAGCAGTTTGCAAAGTAGGGTTGTCAGTAGTGACCACAGCCACAAAGTCATACATCCCACCTATTTATACAATTTCTCTTCTAGGAATCTGATTTTATACCTAACCCTTAACCACACTGTTAACCTTAAATTAAGAACAATAAGCTTTTTTTCCCTTCCTGAATTTGGGCGATATAGCCAATTTTGACTTTGTGCATGCGGTGATAAACGCAAGTTGGCCTAAGCGAAAAATAAAAATAGACCAGACGCAATTATTCCAAAACTGCAGTTTATTATTGGAACACATATTTCCCTACTTCAGTCAACCAGTCCATTTTGAATTTGTGATACAACTGTCATCATTTGGCAATAAATGTAGCTTGTGTATCCAATTAGTTAGTTGTTATAGGCCTAACAGAGCTTGTGCGTACACTCGGCATGTGTGTAGAGGGAGTGGTCAGAACGCGAGTGAGACACAGACGGAACAAGGGAATTTTGGGAGAAAAACCTTGTGATGCTTGGCGTGGTTTGTTTTTTGTTCTGTACCGCAAATGCACATGCACAAATATAACACTAGAGTCCAAATGAAATGTAAGTGTTCTTCAAGACAAGATTTAAACCAAATCGTTTTAAAGTATATAAAAAATAAATCTGGTTAAAGATCGAGTTTTGACAGTTCATTTGAGTGCTTGAATACTCATGCCCGTCTCTAACTGTTATAATTATAGTTGCTGTCCAGTCTCATGTCCTCTGCCATACTTATTAGGTCTGTATGAAATACAAGTGTACAGTGCATTCGGAAAGTATTCAGACCCCTTGACTTTTTAGTTAGTCATTCTAAAATGGATTAAATCACCCCCCCCCCCCCTCATCAATCTACACACAATACCCCATAATGACAAAGCAAAAACAAGTTTTTTTGATATTTTTCCAAATGTATAAAAATATATGAAACTGAAATATCACATTTACATAAGTATTCAGACCCTTTACTTAGTACTTTTGTTGAAGCACCTTTGGCGGTGATTTTTCTCCCATTCTCTGCAGATCCTATGAAGCTCTGCCAGGTTGGATGCGGAGCATCGCTGCACAGCTACTTTCAGATCTCTCCAGAGATGTTCGATCGGGTTCAAGTCCGGGCTCTGGCTGGGCCACTCAAGGACATTCAGAGACTTGTCTCGAAGCCACTCATGCGTTGTCTTGGTTGTGTGATTATGGTAATTGTCCTGTTGGAAGGTGAAGCTTCGCCCCAGTCTGTGGTCCTGACTGCTCTGGAGCAGGTTTTTAGCAAGGATCTCTCTGTACTGTGCTCAGTTAATCTTTGCCTAGATCCTCACTAGTCTCCCAGTCCCTGTCACTGAAAAACGTCCCCCCCAGCATGATGCTACCACAACCAATTTTTATTTTTTTTATTTATTTAACTAGGCAAGTCGGTTAAGAACAAATTCTTATTTACAATGACATCCTAACCCGGGCGGCGCTGGGCCAACCATGCTTCACCAAAGGGATGGTGGCAGGTTGCTTCCAGACGTGACGCTTGGCATTCAGGCCAAAGAGTCAAAGAGTTCAATCTTGGTTTCATCAGACTAGATGTTTCTAAAGGTCTGAGAGTCCTTTAGGTGCCTTTTGTCGAACTCCAAGCGGGCTGTCATGTGCTTTTTACTGAGGAGTGCTTCCGTCTGGCCACTCTACCTTAAAGGCCTGATTGGTGGAGTGCTGCAGAGAAGGTTGTCCTTCTGGAAGGTTCTCCCATCTCCACAGAGGAGCTCTGTCAGAGTGACCATTGGGTTCTTGGTCACCTCCCTGACCAAGGCCCTTCTTCCCCGATTGCTCAGTTTGGCCGAGCGGCCAGCTCTAGGAAGAGTCTTGGTGGTTCCAAATTTCAAGCCTCATAGCAGAGGGTACCTATGTAAATAAGGTATTTTTTAAATATATTTTTTTATAAATTTGCAAAAATGTCTAAACCTGTTTTTGCTTTGTCCATTATGGGGTATTGTGTGTAGATTGAGGAGGAAAATAAGGCTTTAACGTAAGAAAATGTGGAAAAAGGGAAGGGGTCTGAATACTTTCCGAATGCACACTGTCTGCACTGCTCACTGTTTTCTTCTATGAAGTTGAACTTCTGATAACATTTCAAAGCTCAAAGAAATACCATCCTTTTGAAACACAAAACAGTGAGTGGACAACAAACAATCCCTTTGTTTGTACTGCTTGGCTTAGGGCCTATTTACAGTCATAATCCATTCATTTGATTTAACTATGTCAGTAACACATCCATAACGCGTTTAGAAGCATTTTGACCGGTGGAGGCTGCTGAGGGGAGGACGGCTCATAATAATGGCTGGAACGGAGCAAATGTAATGGCATCAAATACATGGTCACCACGTTTGATGTATTTGATACCGTTCAACCTATTCAACTCCAGCCATTACCCACGAGCCCGTCCTCACTAATTAAGGTGCCACCAACCTCCTGTGATTTTGACTGACGTTTGAACTAAAAACATAAACTTGTGGTTGTTGACTCATGGCTTATTAATGTGTTGGGTTGTCCTTATGACAATGTGCCTCGAATATGTCCAGCCAGCTTTGACTGTGCCAGGTGCATGTGTACATAGGCTAATAACCTCTCTTTGTGTCTCCTAGTCACGGTGGTGAGGCGTAGTCATGGACACCACCACCTCTCTGAAGATGACCACTCTGGCCACCCAGAGCCTGTTCAGCTACGTTGAGGAGAACAACGTGCCGGCCATAAAAGCCCACCTGGACAAGTTCAAGGAGGTGGACAGCAGGAGCGAGGTGAGTCAATGACCACTGGATACTAGGCATCGCGCGGAACACAGTAAACATACAAATGAGAGTTAACATAAACATCTAAATAAGTACTAGGCTAATTTGTTTAGCTGGGTTTTGCTATAAAAGTGAATGCTCCAATTAAATCAGTGCTCGGGTAACTATTTTGTGATTAGTGACCGTCTCTCTGTCTCTGCCCTGCCCCCCCCCCCTTCAGAATGGTCAGACTCTCCTCATGGTGACGTCAGAGCAGGGCAACATAGAGATGGTCCAGGAGCTCATCAGGAGAGGAGCCAACGTCAACCTGGACGACGTGGTACACTCACACACACACACACACACACACTCGCACACCACACTTAAAAGAAATGGTAGCTAGACAATGGGTTTGAGGGTTGCTGTCACATTACTTTTAGACCTAGGACTTTTCCAATCACAGCCACACGCCTATGCTCCGGACAGGGAGAGTAAGTCTGCTGGGAACACGTAAGATTTAGGTCGCTCAAGGTACATAGTAAAAACCATGGTTCAACCCTGAAATGCACCATGATGCCAACAGAATACATTACCGCACAAAGTTAACATTTGGTCTCCACTGCCCGAAAAGCCCTTAGTGTCCAGCCTGATGAACTCACCACACTGTGGGTTAACACAGAGACCCATAATGAGCACCTGTCGAATGCCTCAGGCCTCTGTTAAAGTAAATTACAGGGTGTAGAGCTGCTGTCTCCATCAACACACCCAGCCTCAACCTCTTACTAAACCTCAGACACACACACTCAGACTCTCACTACACCAGACTGAGTGAGACGGACCAGACCTGGACACCGCGTCTCTCTCTCCCTCTCTCCTTTGCTCTCTGTTCTCTATCTGACGCGCTCTCTCTGTCACCTCCACCCCGCGTCCATGAGCACCTGGTACGACCAGCTGGTAGGTACAGCACTGTGCAGCGGATTAATACAGACCGGCAGCCCTCTGATTGGTGGTGGTCCACGGCGACGACGACATGATTGGAGTTTCCGTGGTGACCAAGTGTAACCCCTGTGTTCTGCCCGTCAACAGGACTGCTGGACGGCACTTATCTCAGCGGCTAAGGAGGGCCATGTGGAGGTGGTGAAGGAGCTGCTGGCCAACAATGCCAGCCTGGAGCACCGGGACATGGTGAGAGAGGAGGGTGGGCACTGGGTACAGGGTTTTGGGAAAGGACATTGCAGAGTGGACACTAAAGTAAACTCTGGGCAACATGAAGTAAAGCTTTTGTACCTGTGTGTAACATTTCTCTTGAAGGAGTAGTTTGATTGAAAAAGTGAGGAAAAAACAGCATAACTAAAAGATGAAAGGAGGATTATTTTAGGTTGGACCGTCTTTTATCTGGATGCATTTTCAAAAGCGGTCAACCTTCTGGGGTGAACAAGGTCACCTACAACTCTGGCACAGCAGTCATTGACTGTCATTGATGGTGGCCATTGGGTATTTTGTATGAGAGCTATAATGCAGTACAATACTTGCTTTATTGGTCCATTTGCACTGAAATTCATATTTTCCTTGCTGTCACAATACCCAACGCGCGCGCGCACACACACACACGCAGTAGAAAGAGTCTATTCATATTCTTCCTCTACTGTCTTATGTCTGACTGCAATCCATTCCAGGCTGCTTTGAAGTGATTTATCCATCAGCTTGGGATGCGATTCCATTACCTCCAATATAATCTCCTCCGTTTTGTAATAATTGCATTTACTGAGCTCTGGATGTCCGGAGTACATTAACCTGGGATATGGTTAATATCTGTAATACAAACCTCTCAGTGGAAGAAGCCTACTTCACATCCTATTCTGTCTGCAGTTCTGTTCGTTCACAGTACGGTTTAGGTTATTCAATAGGCCGTGTTTTTGCACTTCTGCATGTTCCCCGGAGGGGTAAAGACTAATTGACAGTGTTTGTTCATTGTGAGTGTCATGGCCAAAGCTTTTGCCTTCTGACATGTGCTATTTCCATTTCATATTTACACTGGTTCTAGTGTAAGGTGACTCAGGCAATCAATCATGGCTGTGTTGCGTGTCAGTTCGGGAACAGTTTCTGCATATGTTATGACGACATTATGTGACATTATGTGGCTATTTATTTATTTTTTTTAGTATGTTTTGGACTTCGGCAAGAGATTTTTCGTCTCTTCAATGTTTTGCCAAAAGTCGCTAGCCGACGTCGGCGACTGGCCGACCGTAGGATTCTTCAACGAAGTGCCTGTTGTCATTCAACGAGAGATGACTCATCCTCACACACATTTTTTCACTTGAGAAATACTGCACCAGACGTCTTAGTCAGATGGAAAATCTCCTCGGCAAAAACAGGAAAATGTAACACAGATTTATTGAGGGATCTTGGATTCGTTCTGACTATTTTGAGGAAGTGCATACTGGCTACGGTGTCTCAAAACGGACAAACAATTGCCGTTTATTTGAATCATTTTCCAAGCGAAGGTCTTTGAAGGGAGTATGCGAGCAGACTCGAGTTCCAAACCTCTTAGGCGCCAGCCGAACTGAAGCCTGCTGACGCCTTAAGCCACCCGGGTGCCAGCGTGTCTGTACTAATAACAGGATTAAACCCACTGTTTGGCTATGTGCATGTCGTGCTGTATGACATCATGACATCATACAGAAGATGACTGCTCTACTTCTCCCTGGCACTGTGGGAATTGTGGCAATAGCCACTAACTATACTTGTCACCACTTCCCATTTAAAGTGTGTGTGTGTGTGTGTGTGTGTGTGTGTGTGTGTGTGTGTGTGTGTGTGTGTGTGTGTGTGTGTGTGTGTGTGTGTGTGTGTGTGTGTGTGTGTGGTTTACTGTACAGGGGGGATGGAGTGCCCTCATGTGGGCTTCCTATAAGGGTCGTGTGGAGGTCACCCAGCTACTGTTGGAGAAAGGAGCTATCCCCAACATCACTGGCCAGGTACACTGGTACTATTCCTATCTAAAGCGCATCAGGCCTTCTATAAATGGGTAAATAATTAGTGTATTTCAGAATGAGTTAAATATGCTAATGTCTGTCCTTACAGTACAGCGTCTACCCCATTATCTGGGCGGCTGGACGAGGCCATGCTGATATAGTGCATCTCCTGATTCATCACGGAGCTAAAGTCAACTGCTCTGACAAGGTAAGCACTCACCACTGGTCCTGTGTTCAATTTGTCTTGTATAAAAATGCCATAAAAGTAATAAAAATGACAAAGTAACCTAAAGTAAGTACACTAAATGTCCCTACGTTCGGTGTTTCAATAGTCATCAACGCTCTCTCTCTCTTCTTTTCTCTTCTCCCTTGTTCTTAGTATGGCACTACCCCGTTGATCTGGGCAGCCAGGAAGGGCCACTATGACAGTGTGATACACCTGCTGGTCAATGGGGCCGATGTGGACCAGGAGGGAGCGGTAAGTGGACCTCCCTATTCTCGTTAAAACCTCATTACACAAGGCCTGAGCGGATCACACACACAATGGGCTCAAGCAAGGGGTCGGTTCACTCCAAAATGTATTTTTTTAATCTATTTTGTCTTGGGGGGGGGGGGGGGGGGGGTGTATGAATATTCACAAATGCATTGTCAGAGGTTTTTGTCATGCGCTTGACTACACACTCTTTAAAACAAGGCCTTATCTGATGAGTAAGAGCTTTGTCCGTATAGATATCCATTCATTCCCGTTCATCGGGAACAAATAGGCTTCAGCTGCAATCCATGAAAAGGAAACACTGTGTTGAAATGACAACAACCTGACTGTTATTCTCTCCCATCAGAATTCCATGACCGCTCTGATCGTGGCTGTGCGGGGTGGTTTCAATGAGGTGGTGAAGGAGCTTCTGAAGAGGAACCCCAACGTCAACATGACAGACAAGGACGGCAACACGGCCCTGATGATCGCTGCCAAGGAGGGCTACACTGAGATAGTCCAGGACCTGCTGGACGCTGGCACCTACGTCAACATACCAGACAGGGTAGATGACCATCGATGAGCTGAAACATTGCCCCGATAACCCTGACAATAAACAGTAGAGTCTAGACAGGATGACATCAACCTGAATGATAATGGTCATGCTATATGGATAAATGTGCTGATGGTCACAGCACGTATGGTCTTCTCCTCTACAGTATAACCCGTCTTTTCTGTTGTGTGGTGGTTTGAGTTTGCGTTCTCTGTATTGAAAACCTGTGATGTTTATTGTGTGTGTGTCACAGAGTGGGGAGACGGTGCTGATCGGAGCAGTGCGAGGAGGCCATGTGGAGATCGTCAGAGCCCTCTTAAACAAATATGCCGACATTGACGTCAGGGGACAGGTAGGAGTCCCCTCCCCACTCAGACATTCCCCGCAAAATGCTTGCTTGGGGAATTGCTCATTGCCAAGAAACTATTGTTGTTTATTTTTGACCATTTTAAATGAAAGTGATTACAGTACTTAATTGTTACCCAGAAATGATTTGATATTGAGATGAAAAACCGCCGCATTGGACCTTTAACATCTCTGATCGATCGTCATGACAATTTATTAGGGCACACCGTAGCAAAATGTTTAACAACGGAAAACAAAAACAAGCGTTTCTTATTGGATATGTTCTGGTAGTCCCGCCCTGTTTCTGTCAGGTTTCTTCCGTTTGGTGCCTAATGAATATGACCCTTTACTCAACTGTGTAAAACAGGATAGTAAGACTGCCCTCTACTGGGCAGTGGAGAAAGCGAACGCCACCATGGTGAGAGACATCCTCCAATGCAACCCGGACACTGAGAGCTGCACCAAGGTAAGGAACAGCCACAGCTGCTCTACATAAGTGAACAGTCATTTTATAGCACTGTGACAAATTCCTCTCGTTGTCAACATCAACATTGTGATAAAGTGGTGATGGTTTTAAGAACGCGTTTTAAACAAGTGTGATTAGCGTTGCAAATGCACATTTGCTGGCTTCTATTCTCACCAATCACTGTTCTTGGTCTGAGATGATGATGATGATGATGATGAGGATGTGTGTTTCAGGACGCAGAGACCCCTTTGATCAAAGCCACCAAGATGAGGAAAATTGAGATAGTGGAGCTGCTCCTGGACAGAGGGGCCAAGGTGGCTGCTGTGGACAAGGTACTGTACAAACACGACATATAGAGCCCAGCCTATGTCTTTAGAATAACACCACAGGTTCTGTATTCGAGCCAGCGTCTGACGCGGGACCGCCCAATACATATCCACATTGTGCAATCCAGTGTTTCGGCCGCACTTTACCTCCACGCCACTCTACTGTAACCATCTCTCTCGTCTCCTGCCCAGAAAGGCGACACGGCCCTTCACATTGCCATCAGGGGGCGGAGCCGCAAGCTGGCTGAGCTCCTCCTGAGGAACCCTAAAGATGGCCGCCTGCTCTACCGCCCCAACAAGGCCGGCGAGACGCCCTACAACATCGACTGCACCCACCAGAAGAGCATCCTCACTCAGATCTTTGGAGCCAGTGAGACCTGATACTCAAATCACATAGACATACATATAGTGCACAAGAGTACTCTAGGGTGGTGTTTTAGCCTGTTATTGTGAATGAAATTGTAATGCCCAACTGGTATTATTTAAAACATCTTTTAACATGAATCATTACTTTTAGCGCTTTCAATCTTGTTTTGGAAATGAGATGATTTAGTGTTTGGAAGTATTGCTGTATTTATCAAGTGATGACCACTCACACTCTCTCTCTCCCCCTGTCTCTCAGAGCACCTGTCTCCCTCTGAGTCTGACGGTGACATGCTGGGTTATGACCTGTACAGCAGTGCCCTGGCAGACATCCTCAGTGAGCCCACCATGCAGCCGCCCATCTGTGTGGGCCTGTACGCCCAGTGGGGCAGCGGCAAGTCCTTCCTGCTCAAGAAGCTGGAGGGTAAGAGAGCACCACCAGGAATATCACTGGGGCTCTTCTTTTGCTAGTGTCCCGAGGCTCTCGTTTGAAAAATAATGTTAGGCTTTTAAGCTCTCACTAAACAACAGCAATATGAATCTAAAAGGGAATATGTCCACCCATTTGGTCACGTTCTGTGCATTAGCTCTATAAAAATGAGTTTCCTTTTTTTCTCATTGCCAGGCTTGACTGCCTCAGTGCCTCATTTGTAGTTTCCTGTGTAAGGCAGGAACCGCTAGGGGTCCTACTCATTTTCACTTGCATGTTAATTTTTTTGTATAACCTCTCTCTCCCTCCCTCCCGCTCCTCCAGATGAGATGAAGACATTTGCAGGCCAGCAGATTGAGCCCCTGTTCCAGTTCTCGTGGCTGGTGGTGCTCCTGTCCCTGCTGCTGTGTGGTTCTGTAGCTCTTGTCCTGGGCTTCACCGTCGACCCCCGCCTGGCCATCGCCGTCTCCCTCAGCCTCCTCACCCTGCTCTACGTCTTCTTTGGTGAGGAACACTAGAGTAGAACGGAACAGAGGAGAATGAAACGAGTCAACAAAAACTCTGGACCTTCGGTTTCCTGCAGTTAAGGAGAGTTGCGTGTATTACGTCACTAGAGGGCGCCTTGGTTCTGCGCTTCGAGCGATTCTGACAGCGTTTCGCCACATACAACTACATTTCTCACGTTCCGCCCACTGGACGCCGTCATAGGTAGGGGAACGCCTGATGGTCAGTCAGAAATGTGATGTACTCTCTCTCTCCTCTCTTCTCTCTCTGCAGTGTTGGTGTACTTCGGGGGTCGTCGTGAGGGGGAGAACTGGAACTGGGCGTGGGTCCTCAGCACCCGTCTGGCCCGCCAGGTGGGCTACCTGGAGCTGCTGCTCAAACTCATGTTTGTCAACCCCCCCGAGCTGCCAGAGCAGACGACCCGCGCCCTGCCTGTCAGGTAACACACACACATACATGCATACATAAAATACATGCTTGATGCCGCTCGTGCACACGCACCTTGATGTGAACGACCTTCAATAGAGAAAGTATATTCTAGAATCCTTGCCTGTGTGTGTGTCAGGTTCTTGTTCACAGACTACAATCGTCTGTCCAGTGTGGGAGGGGAGACCAGCCTGGCAGAGATGATAGCCACCCTGTCTGATGCCTGTGAGAGGGAGTTTGGCTTCATGGCCACCCGCCTCTTCAGGGTGTTCAAGAACGAGGAGAACCAAGGTACTACGTTTGTCTCCACCTTGGATATCCTTTATAACCTCTTCGTATGACCTCTGTCTCTAATACTGTATATTTAGTGTACAGCAGGCCTCAAATTTCCCTGCGGCTCCCTTGTGTGGGCGTTGTGCCCCCCTGGGCTGAAATATTGTTGTTCCCTTCTACCGGTTACCAATCTCCGTGCTCCAAAGCACCTATTACTCACATGGCTTTCTCAGGTATTTCTCAGGTATCTCAATTCTTAATAGCCAATGCCTGTCAGGTGACCGGGTCCTTATCACAGGCCTTCGAAGTACAAGTGAAGACCGATGCAACGGTGCACGCCATTCTTATGGGATTCCCGAGGTGCACGTTGAAGACATCTAGAAAAACTGCCCACGTTTGCTTTTCCTCAGCCAACAGGACGAGTAACAAACAGCAGAAGCACTAGCCTATGTCAACCTACTATCCCCCGAAGTACAAAAGTTGACCCATTCTGTTGGTCAGCTTGTCATTCTGTGCTAGAAATAAGTCTTCCAAACAGAATCTGGGACAGTTGTGGGACGATGGATCTCAAAATCGTACAACGAGTACATACAAAAAAACTTTGAAAAGCAATAAAGCTGATGCAACAGATCAGAACATTTAGCTTAAAATGTTGATAACCTATTATTTCATCGCATTATAAGCGCAGCAATGCGCATACAGCAGTAGGCTAGGCAGTGCATTCAGAAAGTATTCAGACCCCTTCCCCTTTTTCCAAATGTTATGTTGCAGCCTTATTCTAAAATGCGAGCAGTTTCACGTGACAAAGATGAAAATATCCTTTAAAAATGTCGAAAGATCTAAAGATGCGACAACGTGGGTCGCTAATGTGGCTACGTCTTTGGCTGCAGGACAGTAACAGAAAGTTGATTTTGAAAACCAATAGAACACGAGAGCCTGCTGCTTTTGTGCTCAAATAATTCCCTCGATATTTCTAAGGTCGGAATTTGGCCAGGTTACTTTGAAGTAAGTTAAGACATGACTCCTACGTTTTAAACCATTATGTTTATTGTTAAATGGTTTCAAAATGCCGACTGCCTCCGCCTAGATTGCAAGGTGGGTGATGTTGTGGTACGCAACAGGCACTGTTCTTTCCCTCCTATCTGAACGAACAGTTCCCCGAGTATGTCGACAGAATCAAGCCTTTAGACATTAATAATCCTACATTTTATTGGTCAAACATGACTGGCATTTAGCCTATGTATGTAATTAAGTCTCATTAAAGTGTGGCTACATTTTCTGGTGCCTCTGTCATGTCAGATATCGGTGTGGACATGAAAGGCTGTAAACAATACGAATAGGCTATCACCTACCTTTGACATGTAGGCTAGTTATTCGTGTACATTTACATACACTTGTGTTTTTCTTGAATAGCAAGTGTTTTTTGGTTTCAAATCAATTTAATTGGCTATTTTGGTTAATGGCCTTGGTGCCCTAGCAGATGGCCTTGGTGCCCCGGCACATTGAGCACCTCTTGAAGAATGGTATTGCCCCTAAAAATCACGCAACTCCAGGCCTGGTGTACAGGGCCTTCAGGAAGTATTCATACCCCTTGACTTATTCCATATTTTGTTGTGTTACAACCTGAATTCATAATGATTAAGTGAAAACGTGTTTATAGACACTTTTGCACATTTATTGACACAGAAATATCTGATTAACAAAAGTATTCACACCCCTGAGTCAATACTTTGTAGAAGCACCTTTGACGATTACTGCTTTGAGTTGTATTGGTTATGTCTTTATCAGCTTTGCACATCTGGAGTTGGGGATTTCCTCCCGTTTTTCCTTGCAGATTTTCTTCACGTTCTGTTAAGTTAGATGGGATTAGCGGTGAACAGCAATGTTCAAGTCTTTCCACAGATTTTCAATGGGATTTAAGTCTCAGCTTTAGCTGGATTCTTGTTCTGAAGCAATTCCGGCGTTGCTTTGGCTGTATGTTTGGGGGTTATTGTCCTGTTGGAATGTAAAGCTTCACCCCCAGGTACGAGGTCATTTTCACTCTGAAGCAGGTTCTCATCAAGGATTTGCCTGCATTTGGCTCCATTCATTTATCCCTCTACAGTATCCTTACTAGTTTTTCAGTCCCTGTTGCTGAAAAGCATCCCCACAGCATGATACTGCCACCACATTTTTGTCTCATCAGACCACAGAATCGTTTACCTTATGATCTGAGTCTTTCACGTGCCTCTTTGTAAACTCCAGGCGTGCTGTCATGTGCCTTTTTTCTCATGAGTGGCTACCGTCCGGCCACTCTCCCATAAAGCCCAGATTGGTGAAATGCTGTAGAGACAGACTGTTGTCCGTCGATCAGGTTCTCCCATCTCAGCCAAGGAACTCTGTAGTTCTGTCAGAGTGGTCATTGGGTTCTTTGTCACCTCCCTGACCAAGGTCATTTTTTTGCCCGTTTGGTCGGACAGCCAGCTCAATGCAGTCTGGGTACTTTTTTTTTTCAATTTCTCAATGATGGAGACCACTGTGCTCTTGAAATGTTCAACATTTTAGAAATGGTTTTATCCCCTTACTCAGATACAGTATACCCCTCAACACAATTCTATCTCGGCGCTCTACAGACCGTTCCTTGCACTTCATGGTATGGTTTCTGCCCTGACATGCACTGTCAACTGTGGGACCTTATATAGACAGGTGTGTTTCTTTCTAAATCATGTCCAAACAATTGAATCGGGCCACAGGTGAACTCCAATCAAGTTGCAGTGATCAAATAAAATTGGATGCGCCCGAGCTCAGTTTGGAGCGTCGTAGAAAAGGGGTGTGAATACCTATGTGAATTAGATATTTGTCCCCTCTCCCCTCTAGGTAAGAAGTGGAAGAAGACTTGCTGCGTGCCCAGCTTCATGCTGTTCGTCGTGACACTGGGCTGCCTGATCACAGCCATGGCGCTGCTGGCCATCTTTAAGGTACCTACACTGACACACGCACAAATGTGCACATACACAAGCACACACACACACACACACTGTGTCGAGCATCTGCTGTACATTGGAAAAAACATTTTTTTTTGCGTGTGTGGACCTCGTTACATGTATTTAGGTGCAGCGGGAGAACCTGACGGTGAACGCGGTGCTGATCGCCATGGCCAGCGTGGTGAGCCTGGCCCTCCTGTTGAACTGTAGGACCTGGTGGCAGGTGGCTGACTCCGTCCTCAACTCCCAGAGGAAGAGGCTGCACAGTGCCGCCAACAAGATGCACAAGCTCAAGAGCGAGGGATTCATGAAGGTAGTGTAAACCCCTTTTTATAGCACATTTTCAACGTCTTTTCAACGTCTTTTGCTCATAGGGAATACTCTGTTTGATAGGTTCCTCTCCAGTTATATTCAAATGGGGCCGAATCCCTGACTTGAGAATAGATATGTAACTTGTAAATCACGCAGCAATGTCGATACAGACTTGGAACATGGAAGTTACACGCACGTGTAGATCAAATGAGTTGATCGAGTTAGGACTTGGCTCATCATGTCGCTAGTTAAATGGTATTCTACAGTTTTAACATGGTTAAGAATGAATACGTTATGTTGTTACGTGATAGCGTTAGGCACTCGGGAGCTACATTCCTACGACCACTATCAAAACAGAGATGAATTAATAGGAAGAGGCACATTGTCTGTAGTTATACAGTATGTAGTGGTTGATGGTGTGTGTGTGTGTGTGTTTGGTTGCTCCAGGTGTTGAAGCATGAGGTGGAGCTGATGTCCAAGATGGCCAAGACCATCGATGGCTTCACCCAGAACCAGACCCGCATGGCGGTCATCATTGACGGCCTGGATGCCTGCGAACAGGACAGAGTGCTGCAGATGCTCGACACGGTGTGTGTGTGTGTGTGTGTGTGTGCCTTTGCTGTGTGTGCATGTGTGTGTTTGTAACAATGACTGAATACGACGTTAGTAACAATGGCTGAACACAAACATGTAGACTATACAATACTATACACAAAACTCACACAATCCATAACCATTTAGGTTTAAATCATTATCCATGACTCACTGGTCATTACTATTGATGGGGGGGGGGGGATCGGTACAGTTACATATCATGATATTATTTTTGCCAATATTATATCTATACTTTGACTCCAAGTATAGATTAAAAATCTATTTAAAAAACACTCTATATACAAAAGTATGTGGACACCCCTTCAAATTAGTGGATTTGTCTATGTCAGCCACACCTGTTGCTGACAGGTGTATAAAATCAAGCACACCTCCATGCAATCTCCATAGACAAACACTGGCAGTAGAACGGCCTTACTGAAGAGCTCAGTGACTTTTAACATGGCATAGTCATAGGATGCCACCTTTCCAACAAGTCATTTCTTCAAATTTCTGCCCTGCTAGAGCTGCCCCAGTTAGCTAAATGCTGTTATTGTGAATTGGAAACGTCTAGGAGCAACAATGGCTCAGCCGTAAAGTGGTAGGCCACACAAGCTCACAGAATGGGACCGGCGAGTGCTGAAGTGCGTAACGGTTGCAACATTCACTAACGAGCTCTAAACAGACTCACAAGAACTGTTCCCCGAGACCTTCATGAAGTGGGTTTACATGGCCGAGCAGCCGCACATAAGATCACCATGCGCAATGCCAAGCATCGGCTGGAGTGGTGTAAAGCTCACTGCCATTGGACTCTGGAACAGTGGAAATGCATTCTCTGGAGTGATGAATCACACTTCACCATCTGGCAGTCGGACGGATGAATCTGGGTTTGGCGGATGGCAGGAGAACGCTACATGCCCCAATGCATAGTGCCACCTGTAAAGTTTGGTGGAATAATGGTCTGGGGCTGTTTTTCATGTTTCGGCTAGGCCCCTTAGTTCCAGCAAAGGGACATCTTAACACTACAGCAGGGAATGACATTCTAGATGATTCTGTGCTTCCAACTTTGTGGCAACAGTTTGGGGAAGGCCCTTTCCTGTTTCAGCATGACAATACCCCCATGTACAAAGCAAGGTCCATACAGAAATGATTTGTCGAGATCAGTGTGGAAGAACTTGACTGGCCTGCACAGAGCCCTGACCTCAACTCCATCAAACATCTTTAAAATGCATTGGAACGCCGACTGCGAGCCAGCTCTAATTGCCCAACATCCGTGCCCGACCTCACTAATGCACTTGTGGCTGAATGCCAGCATAAGTCCTGTTCATAAGTCCTGTAGCAATGTTCCAACATCTAGTGGAAAGCCTTCCCAGAAGAGTGGAGGCTGTTCTAGCAGCAAAGGAGCGACCAACTCCATATTAATGCCCATGATTTTGGAATGAGATGTTCAACTAGCAATGTCCACATAGTTTTGGTCATGTAGTTTACATACAGTGTGTATGTAAGATGGCGCCGGAGAAGAAGGCACATGTTTTACGTGCCACCAGCCGATTGTTTTTTTTTTGTTCGTTTATTTGCGATGTTTGTAACTTATTTTTGTACTTATTTTGTACATAATGTTGCTGCTACTGTCTCTAATGACCGAAAATAACTTCTAGACATCAGGACTGTGATTACTCACCACAGACTAGCAGAATACTTTTTTTTTTCGTTTCGCGACTCTGACGAGCTCGACGTGAAAGATGTACTGCTTCCTCAGGAACAGGCCCCAATCCCTGTGATCTGCGTGAAGAGGGGGCGGAGAAAGAGGGGCCGAAGAGCGGGCTGCCTTCTGAGAATTCGTAGGTGATCGAATAAACCCCCACTCCATTCTGCCAGCAAATGTGCCATCCTTGCAGAATAAAATTGACGAGTTACGCGGGACATTAAAAACTGTAACATCTTATGCTTCACGGAGTTGTGGCTGAACAACAACAATATCGACATACTGCTGGATGGTTATTCGATGTACCGGCAGGATAGAACAGCGGCTTCTGGTAAGACAAGGGGCGGCGAACTATGTATTTTTGTAAATAACAGCTGGTGCACGATATCTAAGGAAGTCTCTAGCTATTGCTCGCCTGAGGTAGAGCATCTCATGATAAGCTGTAGACCACACTAACTACCAAGAGAGTTTTCATCTGTATTCTTCGTAGCTGTTTACATACCACAACAGACTGAGGGTGGCACTAAGACAGCATTGCATGAGCTGTATACCACCCACCACTGCGACTTGTATGCTCTAGTCGGCTGGCCCTCACTACATATTCGTCGCCAGACCCACTGGCTCCAGGTCATCTACAAGTCCATGCTAGGTAAAGCTCCGCCTTATCTCAGTTCACTGGTTACGATGGCAACACCCATCCGTAGCACGAGCTCCAGCAGGTGTATCTCACTGATCATCCCTAAAGCCAACACCTCATTTGGCCGCCTTTCGTTCCAGTTCTCTGCTGCCTGTGACTGGAACGAATTGCAAAAATCGCTGAAGTTGGAGACTTTTATCTCCCTCACCAACTTCAAACATCTGCTATCTGAGCAGCTAACTGATCGCTGCAGCTGTACATAGTCCATTGGTAAATAGCCCACCCATTTTCACCTACCTCATCCCCATACTGTTTTTATTTATTTATTTTTCTGCTCTTTTGCACACCAATATCTCTACCTGTACATGACCATCTGATCATTTATCACTCCAGTGTTAATCTGCATAATTGTAATTATTCGCCTACCTTCTCATGCCTTTTGCACACAATGTATATAGACTCCCCTTTTTCTACTGTGTTATTGACTTGTTAATTGTTTACTCCATGTGTAACTCTGTGTTGTCTGTTCACACTGCTATGCCTTATCTTGGCCAGGTCGCAGTTGCAAATGAGAACTTGTTCTCAACTAGCCTACCTGGTTAAATAAAGGTGAAATAAAAAAAATAAAACAATAAAAATTCCAACATAAGAAAACGCTCACCCAGAGGCGGCACTCCTAGTAGCCGAGGACTTTAATGCAGGGAAACTTAAATCTGTTTTACTAAATTTCTATCAGCATGTTAAATGCGCAATCAGAGGGGGAAAAAACTCTGGACCACCTATACTCCACACACAGATGTATACAAAGCTCTCCCTCGCCCTCCATTTGTCAAATCTGACCATAATTCTATCCTCCTGATTCCTGCTTACAAGCAAAAATTAAAGCAGGAAGCACCAGTGGCTAGATCAATAAAAAAAGTGGTCAGATGAAGCAGATGCTAAGCTGCAGGACTGTTTTGCTAGCACAGACTGGAATATGTTCCAGGATTCCTCCGATGGTATTGAGGAGTACACCACATCAGTCATTGGCTTCATCAATAAATACATCGACGACGTCGTCCCCACACTGACCGTACGTACATTCCCCAACCAGAAGCCATGGGTTACAGGCAGCATCTGCACTGAGCTAAAAGCTAGAGCTGCCGCTTTCAAGGAGCAGGACTCTAACCCGGAATCTTATAAGAAATGCCCTCTGATGAACCACCAAACATGCAAAGCCTCAATACAGGACAAAGATCGAATCGTACTACACCGGCTCTAATGCTCATCGGATGTGGCAGGGCTTGCAAACCATTGCAGACTACAAAGGGAAGCACAGCCGAGAGCTGCCCAGTGACACAAGCCTACCAGACGAGCTAAACTACTTCTATGCTCGCTTCGAGGCAAATAGCACTGAAACATGCATGAGAGCACCAGCTGTTCCGAAAGACTATGTGATCACACTCTGCAGCCAATGTGAGTAAGACCTTTTAAACAGGTCAACATTCACAAGACCGCAGGCCCAGACGGATTACTGCGAGCATGCGCTGACCAACTGTCTTCACTGACATTTTCAACGTCTCCCTGTCCGAGTCTGTAATACCAACATATTTTATGTAGACCACCATAGTTTCTGTGCCCAAGAACACTAAGGTAACCTGCCTAAATGACTACCGACCTGTAGCACTCACGTCTGTAGCCATGAAGTGCTTTGAAAGGCTGGTCATGGCTTTCATCAACACCAACCAACCAGAAACCTTAGACCCATTCCAGTTTACATACCACCCCAACAGATCCACAGATGATGCAATCTCTCCACACTGCCCTTTCCCACCTAGACAAAAGGAACATCTATGTGAGAATGCTATTCATTGACTACAGCTCAGCGTTCAACACCATAGTGCCCTCAAAGCTCACCAATAAGCTAACGGTCCTGGAACTAAACACCTCCCTTTGCAACTGGATCCTGGACTTCATGACGGGCCGCCCCCCAGGTGGTGAGGGTAGGTAACAACACATCTGCCACACTGATCCTCAACACAGGGGCACCTCGGGGGTTTGTGCTCAGCCCCCTCCTGTACTCCCTGTTCACTCATGACTGCATGACCAGGCACAACTCCAACACCATCATTAAATTTGCCCATAACACAACAGTGATCACTGACAATGATGAGACAGTCTATAGGGAGGATGTCAGAGACCTGGCCTTGTGATGTCAGGACAACAACCTCTCCCTCAGCGTGATCAAGACAAAGGAGATGATTGTGGACTACAGGAAAAAGAGGGCCGAGCATGCCGCCATTTTCATCAACGGGGCTGCAGTGGAGCAGGTTGAGAGCTTCAAATTTCTTGGTGTCCACATCACCAACAAACTACTATGGTCCAAGCACATCAAGATAGTCGTAAAGGGGGCACAAAAAAACCTATTCCCCTTTAGGTGACCTTAAAATATTTGGCATGGGTCCTCAGATCATCAAAAGGTTCTACAGCTGCACTATCGAAAGCATCCTGATCCTGGTTGAATCACTGCCTGGTATGGCAATTTCTCTGCCTCCGACCGCAAGGCACTACAGAGGGTAGTGGGAACGGCCCAGTACATCACTGGGGCCAAGCTTCCCGCCATCTAGGACCTCGTCTGCATATCAGGCGTTGTCAGAGGAAGGCCCTAAAAATTGTCAGACTCCAGTCACCCTAGTCATAAACTTTTCTCTCTGCTACAGCGCGGCAAGCGGTAATGGAGCGCCAAGTCTAGGTCCAAGAGGCTTCTAAACAGCTTCTACCCGCAAGCCATAAGACTCCTAAACATTTCGTCAAATGGCTACCCAGACTATTTGCATTGCCCCCTTCTTTACATCACTGCTACTCTCTGTTGTCATCTATGAATAGTCACTTTAATAACTATATGTAAAAACTACCCCAACTAACCAGTGCACCCGCACATTGACTCTGTATCGGTACCCCCCTGTATATAGTCTCGCTGTTGTTATTTTACTGCTGCTCTTTAATTACTTGTTATTTTTATCTATTATTCTTAACTGCTTTGTTGGTTATATAGTACCAGTCAAAAGTTTGGACACACCTACTCATTCAAGTTTTCATAAAAAAAAAAAAAACTATTTTCTACATCGTTGAATAATAGTGAAGACATCAAAACTATGAAATAACACATATGGAATCATGTAGTAACCAAAAAAGTGTAAACAAATCAAAATATATTTTAGATCCTTCAAAGTAGCCCTTTCTTTGCCTTGATGACAGTTTTGCACACTCGTGCTATTCTCTCCACCAGCTTCACCTGGAATGCTTTTCCAACCGTCTTGAAGGAGTTCCCACACATGCTGAGCACATGTTGGCTGCTTTTCCTTCACTCTGCAGTCCAACTCATCCCAAACCATCTCAATTGGGTTGAGGTCAATTGGGTTGAGGTCAGCCTGTAGGTGTGTTGGGTCATTGTCCTGTTGAAAAACAAATGATAGTCCCACTAAGCGCAAACCAGATGGGATGGAGTATCGCTGCAGAATGCTGTGGTAACCATGCTGGTTAAGTGTGCCTAAAAAAATCACCAACAGTGTCACCAGCAAAGCACCATCACACCACCTCTTCCATGCTTCACTGTGGGAACCAAACATGCGGAGATCATCCGTTCACCTAATCTGCGTCTCACAAAGACACGGCAGTTGGAACCAGAAATCTCACATTTTGGACTCATCAGACCAAAGGACAGATTTCCACCAGTCTAATGTCCATTTCTCGTGTTTCTTGGCACAAGCAAGTCTCTTCTTCTTATTGGTGCCTTTAGTAGTGTTTTCTTTACAGCATTTTGACCATGAAGGCCTGATTCACGCAGTCTCCTCTGAACAGTTGATGTTGAGATGTGTCTGTTACTTAAACTCTGTGAAGCATTTATTTGGGCTGCAATTTCTAAGGCTGGTAACTCTAATGAACTTATCCTCTGCAATAGAGGTAACTCTGGGTCTTCCTGTCCTGTGGCGGTCCTCATGAGAGCCAGTTTCATCATAGCGCTTGATGTTTTTTGCGACTGCACTTGAAGGAACTTTCAAAGTTCTTGACATTTTCCACATTGACTGACCCTTATGTCTTAAAGTAGTGATGGACTGTCGTTTCTCTTTTCCTTTTTGAGCTGTTCTTGCCATAATATGGACTTGGTCTTTTACCAAATAGGGTTATCTTCTGTATACCACCTTGTCACAACACAACTGATTAGCTCAAATGCATTAAGGAAGGAAAGAAATTAACAAGGCACACCTGTTAATCGAAATGCATTCCAGTTGAGAACCGAACTCATGAAGCTGGTTGAGAGAATGCCAAGCGTGTGCAAAGCTGCCATCAAGGCAAAGGGTGGCTAATTTGAAGAATATACAATGTAGATTTTATTTTTGGTTACTACATGTTTCCATACAGTATGTGTTATTTCATAGTTACTACAATGTGGAAAATAGTACAAATTCCAGTTGAGCACTTGTGAGGCATCTGTTTCTCAAACTAGACACTCTAATGTACTTAGAGTGTCTAATGTCTTGCTCAGTTGTGCACCGGCGCCTCCCATTCCTCTTTCTACTCTGGTTAGAGCCAGTTTGCGCTGTTCTGTGAAGGGAGTAGTACACAGCGTTGTATGAGCTCTTCAGTTTCTTGGCAATGTTTCGTATGGAATAGCCTTCATTTTTCAGAACAAGAATAGATTGACGAGTTTCAGAAGAAAGTTCTTTGTTTCTGGCCATTTTGAGCCTTTAATCGAACCCACAAATGCTGATGCTCCAGGAACTCAACTAGTCTAAAGAAGGCCAGTTTTATTGCTTCTTTAATCAGCTTTCAGCTCTGTTAACATAATTGCAAAGGGGTTTTCTAATGATCAATTAGCCATTTGAAAATGATAAACTTGAATGAGCTAACACAACGTGCCATTGGAACACAGGAGTGATGGTTGCTGATAATGGGCCTCTGTAGATATTCCATAAATCAGCCGTTTCTAGCTACAATAGCCATTTACAACATTAACAATGTCTACACTGTATTTCTGATCAATTTGATGTTATTTTAATGGACAAAAAATGAGCTTTTCTTTCACAAACAAGGACATTTCTAAGTGACCCCAGTCTTTTGAACAGTGGTGTGTGTGTGTGTGTGTAAACACTTTTTTTTAAATGTCTTTGCTAGGTAGTGTTAGCTAGTGCTAGCCGGCTGTACCTGCGCCACAACTCTGGTAGTTTTCCTTCTATAGCTTGTTCTCCATCTTTTTAAATAGTTAGCCAACATGTTTTCAGCAATTTTGTTTCCAAAACAAATGTTCTCATGCTCTCTCTTGTCTCTCTGCAGCAGACATATACAGAGCAATATATTTGGAACATCAAATCGCAATAAAATCACAGTATCAAGTCACATGACCAAGGTTGACCTTTCAAAGCCTCTTGCATAAAGCAATAATTGTATGGACTATGGACACAGTGCATACAGTAGCCATCCCCTTTCAGCCTCCCCTATTACCCAGAGTTCAAATTCCTCTTCCCAGCTGGAGTAATAGAATTGCCTCCAGCTAAATGTTATCATTTGGGGAAGAGTAATCCCCCTAGTAGTTTGCTAATGAAATCTTCTGTGCAAACGAACCAGCACCTCGCCTCCCTCTGAGCTAACTCTCTTATTTTTAATACGAATATTAGACAATTGGATTTTTCAGCAAAGTAAATATTTTTCCATTCTTTCGATGTATGATATTACAGAGCTATATTCATATGATGATATCAGGTATAATTAAATGACAGGAACAAACACAGTATAAGCAGATAGTTGTTTTGCTGTGGACACACACGCACCGTCCGAGGGTGGTTAGTCCTGTGGACACACACGCACTGTCCGAGGGTGGTTAGTCCTGTGGACACACACGCACTGTCCGAGGGTGGTTAGTCCTGTGGACACACACGCACTGTCCGAGGGTGGTTAGTCCTGTGGACACACACGCACTGTCCGAGGGTGGTTAGTCCTGTGGACACACACGCACTGTCCGAGGGTGGTTAGTCCTGTGGACACACACGCACTGTCCGAGGGTGGTTAGTCCTGTGGACACACACGCACCGTCCGAGGGTGGTTAGTTGTCCGAGGGTGGTTAGTCCTGTGGACACACACGCACCGTCCGAGGCTGGTTAGTCCTGTGGACACACACGCACTGTCCGAGGGTGGTTAGTCCTGTGGACACACACGCACTGTCCGAGGGTGGTTAGTCCTGTGGACACACATGCACCGTCCGAGGGTGGTTAGTCGTCCGAGGGTGGTTAGTCCTGTGGACACACACGCACCGTCCGAGGGTGGTTAGTCCTGTGGACACACACGCACCGTCCGAGGGTGGTTAGTCGTCCGAGGGTGGTTAGTCCTGTGGACACATACGCACCGTCCGAGGGTGGTTAGTCCTGTGGACACACACGCACCGTCCGAGGGTGGTTAGTCGTCCGAGGGTGGTTAGTCCTGTGGACACACACGCACCGTCCGAGGGTGGTTAGTCGTCTGAGGGTGGTTAGTCCTATGGCTAATAGACTGTAAATGGAGCACAAATCAGGATCCTGTGACACTTCGACAATGTCTCTCATCAGGCTTGGAAAGTCCCTGTGTGTGTGTGTGTGTGTACGCGCTGTCGACCATCAGGTTCCCTCATAGTGATTTAGAGGGGTCTTCAACCTGTTCTTGCATAGGGACCCCTTCCCAGGCAAACCGGTGACCCAGGGACCCCGATCATACATTAGCAGCAAAATAAATCTTCACATTTGTCTTACCAGGTGAATGATAATGGCAAGGTGAAGTAATCAACATTTTAACCCTATCTGTCCCAAGACCCCAGCAAAAATCAACTTTTCATTTATCTCTTTGATTTATCTGCATGTCCAACCCTTGTACACAAAAGTATGTGAACACCCATTCAAATAGTGGATTTGGCTATTTCAGCCATGCCCGTTGCTGGCAGGTGTATAAAATCTAGCACACAGCCATGCATTATCCATAGACAAACATTGGCAGTAGAATGGCCCGTACTGAAGAACCCAGTGACCTTCAAAGTGGCACCGTCATAGGATGCCACCTTTCCAACAAGTCATTTAGTTAAATTTCTACCCTGCTAGAGCTGCCTTGGAGTTGTAAGTGCTGTTATTGTGAAGTGGAAACATCTAGGAGCAACAACGGCTCAGCCGCAAAGTGGTAGGCCACACAAGGTCACAGAACGGGACCGCTGAAGCGCATAGCGCATAAAAATCACCTGTCCTTGGTTGCAACACTCACTACCGAGTGTTGCCTCTGAAAGCAAAGTCAGCACAATAACTGTCCGAAATGGTTTGTACAGAAATGGTTTGTCGAGATCAGTGTGGAAGAACTTGACTGGCCTGCAAAGAGTCCTGACCTCAACCCCAGCGAATACCTTTGGGATGAATTGGAACGCCGACTGCGAGCCAGGCCTAATCGCCCAACATCAGTGCCCGAACTCCGCAGCAAAGTTCCAACATCTGGTGGAAAGCCTTCCCAGAAGAGTGGAGGCTGTTATAGCAGCAAAGGGGGGACCAGCTCCATATTAACGTCCATGATTTTGGAAGGAGACGTTCGATGAGCAGGTGTCCACATACCTTGAGCCTTGTAGAGTATTTAGCCTCACAATGAAATGTTTTACCATTTTCTTTTCAGGACAGCTAGGGATACAAGTAGAACACAAAACAATTTGATAAACAGTTGCATTCATGAGTTTTATGGACAAATGTCAATATAAAAAAGTCAGCCAAAGCAAGAAATTGTACAAACAAATTTACATGAATGCTTTAAGTACAGAAATGGTTTGCTCAATGGGAAATGAATATCCGACTAGTTAGTGACAACTGTTTGGAATGTTGAGTTTGTGACAGCAACTATGTGAGATCTATTACAGTATTATAGACACTATGTCCTGGGATTTCCTATGTTCCTCTAACGAATCTTGTGTAGCTTGTGAGCGTCATAGAGCACAACATGCTACATGTTCGTTAGAGTCTGTAGCTTAATAGTTTGTAGCCGAAACCATTCGGACTCTACTAGATGTTTTGGTAAAAAAGACCCGGCCCGGGCCCCTTCGGGATCTGCCCTTGTCTCACAAACACTGCTCTAGTTCAGCCCTCGTTAATCCCACAGATCATTGGAGAAATAGACAAATCCACTGGTCCAACCTAGAAGTCTGTAGCTCAAACACACAATGTTTAAAAGGGGTTAGAAGTGCAAAATGCGCCGGCATTACAGTGGGACTCATTGGGTTAAAATAAATAGATTTGGTAGATCACTTTTCATTATTTTGACCTCCCCACATTATAATTGGAAGAGGAAGTGCAAACTCTAACATAGCCTATAAGCTCGGATGGTGACTCCAAACACATTTTCACTAAGAGAGGCTGCTTAGCTGGTTAAACAGTGGTTAGCCATGTGTTAGCCAAAACTTAATTTCCCAGTCAAGAAAGCTTACCAGCAGCCTGCGGCACTATAGCTTTTAATGCAAACTATTAAGAGCTACAGTGCATTTGAAAAGTATTCAGACCGCTTGACTTTTTCCACATTTTGTTTCCGTTACAGCCTTATTGTAAAATTGATAAAATTAATTTTCCCTTATCAATCTACACACAATACCCCATAATGACCAAGCAAAAACAGGTTTTGACATTTTTTGCAAATGTATTAAAAATAAAAAAACGGATACCTTATTTTCATAAGTATTCAGACCCTTTGCTAAGAGACTCGAAATTGAGCTCAGGTACATCCTGTTTCCATTGACCATCCTTGAGATGTTTCTACAACTTGATTGGAGTCCACCTGTGGTAAATGCAATTGATTGGACATGATTTTGGAAAGGCACATACCTGTTTTATATAAGGTCCTGCAGTTGACAGTGCATGTCAGAGTTAAAACCAAGCCATGAGGTCGAAGGAATTGTCCGTGGAGCTCTGAGACATGATTGTGTCGAGGCTCAGATCTGGGGAAGGGTACCAAAACATTTCTGCAGTTTTGATGGTCCCCAAGAACACAGTGGCTTCCATCATTCTTAAATGGAAGAAGTTTGGAACCACCAAGACTCTTCCTAGAGCTGGCTGCCTGGTCAAACTGAGCAATCTGGGTAGAAGGGCCTTGGTCAGGGAGGTGACCAAGAACCTGATGGTCACTGACAGAGCTCCAGAGTTCCTCTCTGGAGGAAAGACAACCATCTCTGCAGCACTCCACCAACCAGGCCTGTATGGTAGAGTGGCCAGACGGAAGCTACTCCTCAGTAAAAGGCACATGACTTCCTGCTTGGAGTTTGCCAAAAGGCACCTAAAGACTCTTTGGCCTGAATGCCAAGCATCACATCTGGAAGAAACCTGGCACCATCACTACAGTGAAACATGGTGGCAGCATCATGCTGTGGGGATGTTTTTCAGCGGCAGGGATTGGGAGACTAGTCAGGATCGAGGAAAATATGAACGGAGTAAAGTACAGAGAGATCCTTGATGAAAACCTGCTCCAAAGCACTCAAGACCTCAGACTGGGGGAACGGTTCACCTTCCAACAGGTCAATGACCCTGAGCAGACAGCCAAGACAATGCACGAGTGGCTGCGGGGCACGTCTCTGAATGTCCTTGAGTGGTCCAGCCAGAGCCCAGACTTGAACCTGATCAAACATCTCTGGAGAGACCTGAAAATAGCTGTGCAGCTACGCTCCCCAACCAACCTGACAGAGTTTGAGAGGATCTGCAGAGAAGAATAGGAGAAACTCCCCAAATACAGGTGTGCCAAGCTGGTAGCATCGTTCTAAGAAGTCTGTAATCGCTGCCAAAGGTGTTTCAACAAAGTATTGAGTAAAGGGTCTTAATACTTACAGCACCAGTCAAAAGTTTGCGGACACCTACTCATTCCAGATGTTTTATTTTATTGTTTTCTACATTGTAGAATATTAGTGAAGACATCAACTATGAAATAACATATGGAATCATGTAGTAACCAAAAATGTGTTAAATAAATCTAAATATATTTTAGATTTTGGATTCTTCAAAGTAGCCACCCTTTGTCTTGATGACAGCTTTGCACACGCTTGGCATTCTCTCATCCAGCTTCATGAGGTAGTCACCTGGAATGCATTTCAATTAACAGGTGTGTCTTGTTAATTTGTAAAATTCCTTTCCTTAATGCATTTGAGCCAATCAGTTGTGTTGTGACAGGTTAGGGGTGGTATACAGAAGATAGCCCTATTTGGTAAAATACCAAGTCCATATTATGGCAAGAACAGCTCAAGTAAGCAAAGAGAAACGACAGTCCATTACTTTACTTTAAGACATGAAGGTCAGTCAATATGGAAAATATCAAGAACTTTGAACGTTTCTTGAAGTGCAGTCGCAAAAACCATCAAGCGCTATGATGAAACTGGCTCTCATGAGGACCGCCACAGGAAGGAAGACCTAAAGTTACCTCTGCTGTGGAGGATAAGTTCATTAGAATAACTGCTTGTATCTCAGATTGTAGTCCAAATAAAGAGGATAAGTTCATTAGAGTTAACTGCACCTCAGAAATTGCAGCCCAAATAAATGCTTCACAGAGTTCAACTAACAGATACATCTCAACGTCAACTGTTCAGAGGAGACTGCGTGAATCAGGCCTTCATGGTCAAATTGCTGCAAAGAAACCACTTCTAAAGGACAACAATAAGAAGAAGAGACTTGCTCGGGCCAAGAAAACATGAGCAATGGACATTAGACCGGTAGAAATCTGTCCTTTGGTCTGATGAGTCCAAATTGGAGATTTTTTGGTTCCATCTTCCGTGTCTATGTGAGACTCAGAGTAGGTAAACGGATGATCTCTGCATGTGTGGTTCCCACCGCGAAGCATGGAGGTGTGATGGTGTGGGGGTGCTTTTCCGGTGACACTGTTATTTATTTAGAATTCAAGGCACACTTAACCAGCATGGTTACCACAGCATTCTGCGGCGATTCACAATCCCATCTGGTTTGAGCTTAGTGGGACTATCATTTGGTTTTCAACAGGACAATTACCCAAAATACACCTCCAGGCTGTGTAAGGGCTATTTGACCAAGGAGATTGATGGAGTGCTGCATCATCTGGCCTCCACAATCACCTGACCTCAACCCAATTTGAGATGGTTTGGGATGAGTTGGACCGCAGCGTGAAGGAAAAGCAGCCAACATGTGCTCAGCATATGTGGGAACTCCTTCAAGACTGTTGGAAAAGCATTCCAGGTGAAGCTGGTGGAGAGAATAGCAAGAGTGTGCAAAACTGTCATCAAGGCAAAGAAAGGGTGGCTACTTTGAAGAATCTAAAATATATTTACATTTGTTTAACACTTTTTTGGTTACTACATGATTCCGTATGTGTTTCATATTTTTGATGTCTTTACTATTATTCTACAATGTAGAAAATAGTTTTTTTTTAAATTAAAAAACCTTGTTGAGTAGGTGTGTCAACTTTTAACAGGTATGTAAATGTGATACTGACATTTAATGTATTTGAACATTTTTCAAAACCCCTGCTCCCGGGGTCTGAATTCTTTCTGAATGCACTGTATATTCGTGGGTGCTTTTTCAAGGCCTATGTCAGAGGGCCGCAGACCCCGGTTGAATACCCCTGATTTAGAGAGACAACTAGTAGGGAGGCCCCCTATTTGAATTGCTGTTGCATGTCCTCTTTAGAAACAGAATGTGATCAACAGATATGTGACCCACAAACTCAACCTAACAAGATACTGCAAATTTTAGCCACAGTTTACAGATATTAACAAGTTGATGTCAAGTTTTCTGTTCCCCAGTTGTGTGTATATGACCACACTATGAATCTGACACAAGGTTCACCCTCAAATGATTTCAGACTTTTATCATCCCAATAAGTTCACTACGGATGAGCAGTAGTGGATGAACCCAGGTCTAAATCCTCCTCCTATTCCCCTCCTCCACCAGGTGAGGGTGTTGTTCTCCAAAGGCCCCTTCATCTCCATCTTTGCCAGCGACCCCCACATCATCATCAAGGCCATCAACCAGAACCTGAACAGCGTGCTCAGGGACTCCAACATCAACGGCCACGACTACATGAGGAACATCGTCCACCTGCCTGTTTTCCTCAACAGCCGGGGGCTAAGCACGACCAGGAAGCTGTGCACGGCCGCCCCCACCTCCAACGGAGACCTGGCCAACCCTGAGGGTACGCAAGACATATGCACGGCGTGTGTCACACAAACATGAAAATGCGCACACACACACACACACACACACAGGCCAGTGTTTCTTAATCCTGGTTCTGGGGACCCCAAAAGGGTGCACATTTTTGTTTAGGGTGCATCAATTTGGGTCCCGTGGACCAGGATTAGGAAACACTGACATAGGCATAGAGTAGACATGCACGCACGCACACACACACACACACACACACACACACACTCGCGCATTCTGACTTGCTGTAGGAAATGGTAATAATTTATTGTGAATAGATTGCTTCTTTACATTAGATGTTGTGATGAGACGTCCCTGATGGTACTGTCTCTCGTTTTATCTCTCCTTTTCCACTCCTCTCTTCACAGGATGGCACGAGGAGATGGACAGGAACCTGTCCTCCAACAGTCTGGGGGACCAGGCCAAGTTTGGCAGCAAGACGGCCCTCAACCGCAGGGTAAACTCATTCAGCCAGCCAACCCTCTCCATGCCCAGGCTGGGCCATAGATCTACCTGCAGAGGTCCTGTAGACCGGCAGAGTTCTGGCACAAAGACAAGTGATGCAACAAGGAACATAAGGAGATTGGGCGCCTGTGCGGGCAATGAAAGCACAGTAAACGCATCAAAATGTTGCCCCTGAAGTGGTTTTTCTGCTTCTTTTCCCATAGACACAGCTAGAGAAGACTAACATAGAAAGGGTGAGATAATGCACTTAAACCCACAGGCCCGGGGGTGTAGCTAGCTTCCTCTCGCCTTGCGGTGAACATAGTGGAGAGGGGTGGAGGAGGTCGGGAGCAAAAGAGCCTGTCTCCATCGCCGAGGAGTCTCTGCCTGGTAATTGATGTAATGTCTGTTTATCCTTCCTGCTGCGATGCCACACTGCCTAATGACAGGGAGGAGCAGCAGTGTGTCCCAGTGACAAAACGCTGGCATCGGTGGCTGCTGGCGGGAGGCTAAGTGGCCCTGCCTGCTTCCCCCTGCGAGGACCCCGTTTTGTTTGTTTATCTGTTTGTTTGTTTGGGTGTCTGATTTATTTGCCTGGTTTTTTTTTTGTCTTTATTTTCCTTGGGTCCCTTTTTTTATTTCGGCGCCCACTTCTTTTTGTTTGCCCTCTCTGGCGGTTTCTTGGCTGCCAAGAAGGCAGTGAGTGGGTCTCTTTAGAAGTGGAGCTAAGAAGGATTGGAAGGAGAGAAAAAGCTCTCTGTCTCTTGGCTACTTAATTGCGGAGTTGTGGATCTTTAGCCTTCCAAGATGGCAGGGGAGGGGAAGTGAGGGAGGAAGGCCAGGCGAGCTCAGGCTTGTAAACAGTACTTTGGCGCTGTGCTCTGGGCTGATGTGAGCTCAAAGTAAGTTTGCTTGTTTGGAGGAAATATCCCAACTCTTACAGCAGCTTTTCAACAGTCAGAGTTCAACCATTTCTCCTGATTGTCTGGTTATACAGTCAAACTTTCACCAATCATATTTCACTCTTTGAGCATGTCCAATGCATCTACGTAAGGATCAAAGGAGAGCCAATCACCTCCTTACTGAACCAATACTGGCTATACACTCTCTCCCTACCAGTGAGGTCGTCACAAGGCAGGCATTAAGTCCACATCACAGTCCGCTTAGTGGCTGGTGGTGGCGTTCTTAGTGGCTGGTGGTGGCGTTCTGAGTGCTTGTGGCCTGATGAACGCTCTCCTATTTCCAGCATTGCTGCACCGTTTGGCAAGCAGCACCTATTGTGGTCCTCCAGACAGCATTCCACTCATTCTGGACTCGCAGACAATCCAGAAAAGAGGTGAGATGTAGTCTCAATACACAGTTCAGTCTTTGCTTGAGACACACACACACACACACACACACAACCCTGTGTGGAACCCAGGAAGCGTGGCGGTGGCTATTGTAACAGCTAGTGGGAATCCGAATATCAAACTTTGACCCAGCTGTGTAAGGACAGTGACTGTGGACAGCTGATGCCTCTGTCTTGGTAGCGCACAGTGTATATCCCTGCGTCCAGCCCTGGCCCATTCCCTGTCGAGCTCAACTGAGATCTCCAGTCGGTTAATTGGGCCCAGTATGTGTGTTGGTGGGTATGGGATGGGTGTTGGGAAAACGAGGATGGAAGGAGGAAGAGACGGGACGGGACGAGAGGTCACGCACCCAGGGAGCCGCTTGTCGCAAGGTGGACGGCACGCCACGGGGGGATGTCATCATGAGACTGCCACAGAACTGTCACGCGGTCATGTGAACTGTAGGACACAGGACAGGTTAAACGAGGCCAGTACTTACTGTAAATAAATGTTACTATCATTTTGATGTGTGAAGCAAACACATAATATACTCTCTGTGGCCAGTTTATTAGCTATACCACCCCGTTCACAAAAATGGTTCGCTCTTGCAGACAGTGAGTCATGTGGCCGTGGCTTGCGATATAAAGCAAGCAGACAGGCATCGAGGCATTCAGTTACTGTTCGATTGAACGTTAGAATGGGCAAAACGAGTGACCTAAGCAAAAATGACTTACTGACTGGTTTGTGGAAAGACCAAGGGCTAATCCAAGTATAAACATGAGGTATTGTGTGTGTGTGTGTGTGTGTGTGTGTGTAGGACACGTACCGCAGGAGGCAGATGCAGAGGACTGTTACCAGACAGATGTCCTTTGACCTGACCAAGCTGCTGGTCACCGAGGACTGGTTCAGTGACATCAGCCCCCAGACCATGAGGAGGCTCCTGAACATCGTCTCTGTCACAGGTAACACATCACCTATTCGATTACCTTTATATCACCCAAGGGGGAGAGTCGACTACTCCCAGCATGGCACTTATTATCGGAAGGGGAGTAGTAGGCGTTTCAACCAACATACCAAACGTCACTTCTCATTGGTCCATATTTCCAGGACGTCTGCTGAGGGCCAATCAGATCATCTTTAACTGGGACCGTCTGGCGTCGTGGATCAACCTGACGGAGGAGTGGCCTTACAGGACCTCCTGGCTCATCCTCTTCCTGGAGGAGACCGACGGCATCTCAGACCAGGTCCCCCTGAAGACCATCTATGAGAGGTACGCACACACACATCTGCACTCAAACAAGCACGCATGTACAGGAAGACGCACACACAAGCAGACGGGCACACAGGCAGACACTCACTTTTTAGACTCTTTCCGAAAGGTTATTTTTGCTCCACACACGCACGCCTCAAATAATCGAAGATGAATAATGAAATGTGATGTCAAAATCATGTTGACCAGCAGGTGGCAGCAGATGATCTTCCATTTCCACTTCCAGTACGTCATACAGGAAGGAGTAAGTCCCCTATAGGCTTCTGTGAGCCTACAGCCTAAATAGATCGTTGTATTCAGATCACGCAGGGAAACGCATGGAAGTAAGAAGTAGCATATCATTATTCATCTGTTGATTTTAATTGATAAAGTGTTAGAAGCACAGCCAGTGCTGGTTTAACTAGGCATGAGAGTGTGGATAAGGGGGAGGGAATCAGCACATAGTCTGAGTCATTAGGATTGCTGCTGTTCTGCCCCAATAGTTGGCCTTTAAAGGTTGCACTCTGCCACTCTATCACAATACACTAGCGCCCGGGAGTCCCGGGGCGCTGAAGTGTCACCAACACTCAGTGTCACATAGTCATCGTTACCATCCCTATCCTTCACATAGTTTCTGGATGAATAAATGGCTTTGGACAAATATGTGAGGCAGCAATGAGCCGGTAATATACTTGTGCAATAAAAGAGCTCCTTAGCACAGAGCTTTACCTGGGTATTGGGTAGGTATCACCTGAAATGGCTTCTGCAATGGCAGTTTGTGATTGAAGGAAGCCCCAAACGAACATGGATGCCAGGATGAGCTGAGCAGCCCTTATCTGGAGAGACATCTCCTCATTGATAATGCTGAATCGCCTCTTTCCCTTTCCTCCTCTTTCTTTCTCTTTCTTTCTCTCTCCCCCCTCTCTCTCTCTCTCTCTCTCTCTCTCTCTCTCTCTCTCTCTCTCTCTCTCTTTCTTTCTCCCCCTATATCTCTCTCTTCCTCCTCTTTCTTTCTCTCTCTCCTCCTCTCTCTGTTTCTCTCTCTCCCCCCTCTCTCTGTTTCTCTCTCTCCCCCCTCTCTTCTTCTCTCTCTCTTTCTCTCCTCTCTCTTTCTCTCCTCCTCTTTATCTCTTCCTCTCTCTCTCTTCCTCGTTTTCTCCTCCTCTCTCTTTCTCCCTCTTTCTTAATGTTTCTCTTTCTTTCTCTCTTCCTCTCTTTCTCTCTTCCTCTTTCTCTTTCTTTTTTTATCCCTCTTTCTCTTTCTATTTCTTTCTTTCTCCCTCTCGCTCTCCATCTCTCTCTTTCTCTCCCTCTCTCCTCCTCTCTCTTTCTCTCTCCTCCTCTTTCTATTTCTCTCTCCCTCTCTCCCTCTCTCTTTCTCTACTCTTCTCTCTCTCTCTCTCTCTTTCTCTCTTCCTCTCTCTTTCTCTCTTCCTCTCTCTCTCTTTCTCTATTCCTCTCTCTTTCTTTCTCTCTCTCTCTCCTCCTCTCTTTCTCTTTTTTTCTCCCTCTCGCTTTCTCTTTCTTTCTCTCTCTCTCTCTCTTCCTCTTTCTCTTTCTCTCTTCCCCTCTTTCCTCTCTTTCTTTCTAGCTCTCCTCTATCTCTCTCTTTCTCTCTCTCTCCTCCTCTCTTTCTCTTTTTTTCTCCCTCTCGCTTTCTCTCTCTCTCTCTCTCTCTCTCTCTCGCCTCTCTCTCTCTTTCTTTCTCTCCTCTCTCTCTCTCATTGTCTCTCTTTCTCTCCACCTCTCTCACCTCTTTCTCTTTCCTCCTCTTTCCTTCTTTCTCCTTCTCTCTCCTTCTTTCTCTCTCCTTCTCCTTCTCTCCCTCTCCTTGTCTCTCTCTCACCTCTTTCCTCTATCCTTCTCTTTCGCTCTTTCTCTCCTTCTCTCTCTCATTCTCTCTCACTCTCTCCTTCTCTCTCACTCTCACCTCTTTCTCTTTCCTCCTCTTCTTTTCTCTCTCTCCTCCTCTTTCGCTCTTTCTCTTTTTTCCCTTTCTCTCTCTCTCTCGCCTCTTTCTTTCTCTCTCGCTCCTTATCTCTCTCGCTCCTTATCTCTCTTGCTCCTTCTCTCTCTCACTCCTCTCTCTCGCCTCTTTCTCTCTCCACTCTCTCTCTCACCTCTTTCTCTCTCGTTCTCTTTCTCTCCTCTCTCGCTCTCCCTCTCCTTATCTCTCTTTCTTTCCTCCTCTCTCTCTCCTCCTCTCTCTTTCTCTCCTCCTCTCTTTCTCGTTCTTTCTCAATTCAATTCCCTTTCTCTCTCATCTCTCTCTTTCGCTTTTTCTCTTCCCCTCTCTCTCGCCTCTTTCTCTTTCCTCCTCGCTCACCTCTTTCTCTTTCCTCCTTTCTTTCTCTCTCTTTCTCTTCCCTCCTCTCTTTCTCTCCTCCTCTCTCTCTCTCGCCTCTTTCTCTTTCCTCCTTTTTCTCTCTCTTTCTCTTTCTCTCTCCCTCCTCTCGCCTTCTCTTTCTCTCTTCCTCTCTCCTTCTCTCTCTTCCTCTCTCACTCTCCTACTCTTTCTCTCTCTTCTCCCCTTTCTCTCTCTCCTCCTCTTTCTCTCTCTCCTCCTCTTTCTCCTCCTCTTTCTCGCGCTCTCCTCCTCTTTCTCTCACTCTCCTCCTCTCTCATTTTCTCTCTTCCTCCTCTTTCTTTCTCTGTCTCTCTTCCTCTCTCCTCCTCTTCCTCTCTCCTTCTGTCTCTCCCTCTCGCTCTCTTTCTCTCTTCCTCTCTCCTTCTCTCTCTTCCTGTCTCTCTCCTTCTCTCTCGCCTCATCTCTTTCTCTCTCTTCTCCCCTTTCTTTCACTCCTCCCCTTTCTCTCTCTCCTCCTCTTTCTCTCTCTCCTCCTCTTTCTCCTCCTCTTTCTCGCTCTCTCCTCCTCTTTCTCCTCCTCTTTCTCGCTCTCTCCTCCTCTTTCTCTCACTCTCCTCCTCTTTCTTTCTCTCTCCTCCTCTTCCTCTCTCCTTCTCTCTCTCCCTCTCGCTCTCTTTCTCTCTTCCTCTCTCCTTCTCTCTCTTCCTCGCTCCTCCTTTCTTTCTCTCTTCCTCTCCTTCTCTCTCTTCCTCTCTCCCTCTCTTTCTCTTCCTCTCTCCTACTCTTTCTCTTCCTCTCTCCTTCTCTCTCTTCCTCTCTCATTCTCTCTCTTCCTCTCTCCCTCTCCTCCTCTTTCTTTCTCTCTCTTCCTCTCTCCTCCTCTTCCTCTCTTTCTCACACTCTCTTTCTCTCTCTCCTTCTCTCTCGCTCTCCTTTTCTTTCTCCCTTGCGCTCTTTCTCCCTCTCTCACTCTCTCCATCTTTCTCGCTCTCACTCTCTCCATATTTCTCCCTCTCTCTCTATCCTCCTCTTTCTCTCTCTCTCTCCTCCTCTTTCTCTCTCACTCACTTCCTCTCTCTCTCTCTCCTCTCTCTCTCTTTCTCTCCCTCTTCCTCTCTTTCTCTCTCCCTCTCTCCTCCTTTCTTTCTCTTTCTCTCTTCCTCTCTCCTCCTTTCTCTCTTCCTCTTGCTCTCTCCTCCTCTTTCTCTCCCTCTTTCTCACTTCCTCTTTCTCTCTCTCTCTCTCTTCATGTCTTTTTATGTCTGCCGGTTTCTATTGCGAATTGGTGGTCACTCAGCCTGTACTTGGTAAGGATCTGCCTCTGCTTCGTATCTCTGACAGAGTAGAGATAATCAGCCAATTCGTATTCTCTGTTTTTGGTCAGATGGCAATTTAGTCAGCTTTGGGATTTTGTTTAGTTTTTCCAAATTTGTAAATATGAGTCCTTTTCATTGGTTCATGATTTTGTTTATTGGAATTCTTTCTTTTGAAAAAGTGCTGTTGTCAGCTTGGTTTGTTAGGTCCAACACCAGCTGACTGAGAGGGCTCATTTCTGGGCTCAGCTCTTGGTTTTGAAGTGCTTTAAATTGCAGACTTGAATTTGTACTTGAATTCAGATGTAGCCAACATGTTGATGATCTTTTCTGTATTTTCTTTACAACTGGAAAGCAGCCCAATTCTGCATTACATGCATTAGTTGGTGTATTTCTCTGGACTTGTAGAATTTTCAGACAGAATTCTCCATGTACGGGCTTCAATTGGATGTTTGTCCCTCATATTAATGTCCAGTTTATTGAGTGGCCCCCAAACTTCACTGCCTTAAAGAGCTATTGGTAGGATTCCACTGTCAAATATTTTGGTCCAAATTCTAATTGGGATGTTGATATTGAATATTTTCATTTTTATTGCACACAATGCTCTGCGGGCTTTTTCTTTGAGTGCATTCACTGCCATATTAAAGTTTCCCGATGCAGATCTGGTCAGACCAAGGTACGCACATTTTTTTTGTGTGTTCGATTATGGTGTTGTTCAGGGTGAATTTATATTTGTTTCTGACATCTGTTTTTTTTATATATTTTTTTAAATTATGATTTATTAATTTTTTCTGCCAGGGCCCAATTATGTCAGTATTGCTCTAGAATATTAAGGTTCTGTTGAAGACCTTCTTTGGTTGGTGATAGAAGTACCAAGTCATCAGCATATAGCAGGTATTTGACCTCTGTGTCAAATAGTGTGAGTCCTGGGGCTGGAGATTGGTCCAACATGTCTGCTAATTCATTGATATAAATGTTGAAAAGATTTGGACTCAAACTGCAGCCTTGTCTCACACCTCGACATGGTGCAAATAATTCTGTTCTTTGGTTTTTGATTTTTATTGCACACTTGTTTTCTGTGTACATACATTTTATTAAGTCATACACCTTACCACCAAGCCCATTTTGTAGAATAGCCCTTCGTGCCAAATAGAATCAAATAAAGTCAATAAAGCAAGCAAAGATTTTGCCCTCTTTTTTTTGTAGGACGTGTTTATTAATATGCTCAGTAGTGCGACGGTTGGGGAGGAAGCCAATTTGACATTTACTTGTTAAATTTTTTTCTTGAAGAAATTCAAAATGCTACAAAAAACCTTTTCCAAGTTCCTGCTTACGCAAATTCCCCTGTAATTATTGGGGTCTGATGTGTCTCCACTTGTGTGGATAGATTAGATGAGCCCCTGGTTCCAGACATCTGGAAAGCAGACAGAAGTTAATACCATGTTGAACAGTTTAAGCACAGCATTTTGCAACTCAGGTGTGCTGTTTTTCAGCATTTCATTTCTGATGTTATCTAGACCACAAGCCTTCTTTGATTTTTATAGATTTTAGTTTTTCATTTAGTTCTTGTTGGGTTATTGGGTAATCTAATGGATTTTGGTTGTTTTTAATGACTGATTCAATGATGTTCAATTTTTCTTGCATTTCTAATTGGTTCTGTTGTAAGTCTTTTTCTGGGATGTTTTTGTATAGGTTATCAAAATAAGTTTTCCAAATTCCTTCATCTTGTATGGCTAATTATTGTGGCTTTGTCGTGCTTAAATTGTTCCACATGTCCCAGAACTGATTTTGGTCGATTGCGTTATCAATTTAATCTAGTGTTTTGTTGGTATAATTCAATTTCTTGCGTTTCAGTGTATGTTTATACTGTTTCAGAGTTTCAAATTATTCATAGTGTAGCTCTGTGTTGTATTGCTGCTTATGTTTTTCATTTGACATTTGTCTTAGGTGTTTTCACATTTTTCAGTAACATTTAGTTTTTTTGTTTCTGATGCATTTCTTTATTTTTCTCAAATTTGCTTTCGATGCTGCTTTTTGGAATATCCAACTGATGTTTTGAGTAGCTGAATTGACACCTTTTATTGTTTTGGTATTGTGAGTTATTGAAGAACTGTATAGAGTTCATCATTTCATTTGAGTTCAATGTTTCAATGCATCTCTCTACACTGTTTTGAGCCCATCTGTACGATTTGGTTTATGATGTAGAGTTAAGGGCTGTTTTTTTTAAATTAATGTTGCTGGTTAATTTCTTCAGAAACACGTTGATCTGACTGTGATCTGACAATGGGGTCTGTGGTCTGACAGTGAATGCACTAATAGAGGAGGGGTCCGTGTCAGTGATGTCATACTCGAGAGCTGAGCAGTAAGTAAACCGACCTAAAGAGTCCCCTCTGATTCTACCATTAAGCATGTACAGGCCTAAGGCTCGACAGAGATGCACTAACTCCTTTCCATTTTTTAAAATTATTTGGTCAGGACTGTTTCTATTATTTATAATACTGTACACTGGAGGGGTGTCCAAATATGTGGTGGTTACCTCCCGCATCAGTGTAGTCAGGCTCAGAACCTGTTCTTGCATTGAAATCTCCACCAAGAAGTATTTTACCCTATGGTTGAAATTAAATGATTTCTGTCTGGAGATTGTCAAAAAACTGATCATCATAATATGATGAATCTGAAGTAGGAGCATAAGCTGCACATATGTATACACCCATTGTCACAATAGATTGTACCTTTGTTAAGTTTTAGCCAAATGTGGTTAGTACCTTTTTTCTTCTTCATTTTGTTCAGTGCTAAGTCCTGCTTATGCTAAATGATGATTCCACCTGAGGCTCGGCCCTGTTTAACATTTTTATGTTTGATTGATGGTAGTTAACTTTCTCTATAGCCTGAGGGACACTGAGTATCTATGTCTCCACGACACCATGTCTCCAGTAGGATTATGATGTCCTGTCCCTTGATGTTTTTAATCAATTCTGGATTTGTTGTTTTATAACCAAAATGTGAAGAGTATAGGCACTGGATATACCAAGAGCTGAGAATTAATGATCTCATTTGGATTGAAAAAAACCCATATTAATATATATATATATATATATAGCATATATATATATACTGCTCAAAAAAATAAAGGGTACACTTAAACAACACAATATAACTCCAAGTCAATCACACTTCTCTGATATCAAACTGTCCACTTAGGAAGCAACACTGATTGACAATAAATTTCACATGTTGCTGTGCAAATGGAATAGACAACAGGTGAAAATTATAGGCATTTAGCAAGACACCCCCAATAAAGGAGTGGTTCTGCAGGTGGTGACCACAGCTGGCGGTGCTTTCACTCTAGTGGTAGCATGAGAAGGAGTCTACAACCCACACAAGTGGCTCAGGTAGTGCAGCTCATCCAGGATTGCACATCAATGCGAGCTGTGGCAAGAAGGTTTGCTGTGTCTGTCAGCGTAGTGTCCAGAGCATGGAGGTGCTACCAGGAGACAGGCCAGTACATCAGGAGACGTGGAGGAGGCCGTAGGAGGGCAACAACCCAGCAGCAGGACCGCTACCTCCGCCTTTGTGCAAGGAGGAGCAGGAGGAGCACTGCCAGAGCCCTGCAAAATGACCTCCAGCAGGCCACAAATGTGCATGTGTCTGCTCAAACGGTCAGAAACAGACTCCATGAGGGGGGTATGAGGGCCCGACATCCACAGGTGGGGGTTGTGCTTACAGCCCAACACCGTGCAGGACGTTTGGCATTTGCCAGAAAACATCAAGATTGGCACATTTGCCACTGGCGCCCTGTGCTCTTCACAGATGAAAGCAGGTTCACACTGAGCACATGTGACAGACGTGACAGAGTCTGGAGACGCCGTGGAGAACGTTATGCTGCCTGCAACATCCTCCAGCATGACCGGTTTGGCGGTGGGTCAATCATGGTGTGGGGTGGCATTTCTTTGGGGGGCCGCACAACCCTCCATGTGCTCGCCAGAGGTAGCCTGACTGCCATTAGGTACCGAGATGATATCCTCAGACCCCTTGTGAGACCATATGCTGGTGCGGTTGGCCCTGGGTTCCTCCTAATGCAAGACAATGCTAGACCTTGCAGTTCCTGCAAGAGGAAGGCATTGATCCCTCAGGAGACCATCCGCCACCTCATCAGGAGCATGCCCCGGCGTTGTAGGGAGGTCATACAGGCACGTGGAGGCCATACATACTACTGAGCGTCATTTTGACTTGTTTTAAGGACATTGCATCAAAGTTGGATCAGCCTGTAGTGTGGTTTTCCACTTTAATTTTGAGTGTGACTCCAAATCCAGACCTCCATGTGTTGATACATTTGATTTCCATTGATAATTTTTGTGTGATTTTGTTGTCAGCACATTCAAGTATGTAAAGAAAAAAGTATTTAATAAGAATATTTTATTCATTCAGATCTAGGATGTGTTATTTTAGTGTTCCCTTTATTTTTTTGAGCAGCGTATATATATACAGTTGAAGTCGTAAGTTTACATACACTTACGTTGGAGTCATTAAAACTAGTTTTTCAACCATTCTACAAATATCTTTTTAACTGTAGTCTTGGCATGTCGGTTAGGACATCTACATTGTGCATGACACAAGTATTTTTTCCAACAATTGTTTACAGACAGTTTATTTCACTTGTAATTCACTGAATCACGATTCCTGTGGGTCAGAAGTTTACACACCCTAAGTTTACTGTGCCTTTAAACAGGTTGGAAAATTCCATAAAATGATGTCATGGCTTTAAAAGCTTCTGATAGGCTAATTGACATAATTTGAGTCAATTGGAGGTGTACCTGTGGATGTATTTCAAGGCCTACCTTCAACCTCAGTGCCTCTTTGCTTGACATCATGGGAAAATCAAAAGAAATCATCCAAGACCTCAGAAAACCAAATTGTAGACCTCCAAGTCTGCTTCATCATTGGGAGCAATTTCCAAATGCCTGAAGGTACCACGTTCATCTGTACAAACAATAGTACGCAAGTATGAACACCATGGGACCACGCAGCCGTCATACTGCTCAGGAAGGAGACGCGTTCTGTCTCCTAGAGATGAACGTACTTTGGTGGGAAAAGAGCAAATCAATCCCAGAACAACAGCAAAGGACCTTGTGACGATGCTGGAGGAAACAGGTACAAAAGTATCTATATCCACAGTAAAACAAGTCCTATATCGACATAACCTGAAAGGCCGCCCAGCAAGGAAGAAGCCACTGTTCCAAAACCACCATAAAAAAGCCAGACTACGGTTTGCAACTGCGCATGGGGACAAAGATCTGACTTTTTTGTGAAATGTCCTCTGGTCTGATGAAACAAAAATAGAACTGTTTGGCCATAATGACCATCGTTATGTTTGGAGGGAAAAGGGGCTTGCAAGCCGACGAACACCATCCCAACCAAGAAGCAGGGGGGTGGCAGCATCATATTGGGGGGGTGCTTTACTGCAGGAGGGACTGGTGTACTTCACAAAATCGATGGCATCATGAGGGAAGAAAATGATGTGGATATATTGAAGCTACATCTCAAGACATCAGTCAGGAAGTTAAAGCTTGGTCGCAAATGGGTCTTCCAAATAGACAATGACCCCACGCATACTTTCAAAGTTGTGGAGGACAACAAAGTCAAGGTATTTGAGTGGCCATCACAAAGCCCTGACCTCAATCCTATAGAAAATTTGTGGGCAGAACTGAAAAAGCGTGTGCGAGCAAGGAGGCCTACAAACCTGACTCAGTTACACCAGCTCTGTCAGGAGGAATGGGCCAAAATTCATCCATCTTATTGTGGGAAGCTTGTGGAAGGCTATAGAAGTGTTTGACCCAAGTTAAACCATTTAAAGGCAATGCTACGAAATACTAGTTGAGTGTATATAAACTTCTGACCCACTGGGAATGTGATGAAAGAAATTAAAGCTGAAATAAATCATTCTCTCTACTATTATTCTGACATTTCACATTTTTAAAATAAAGTGGTGATCCTAACTGACCTAAGACAAGGAAATTGTACTAGGATTAAATGTCAGGAATTGTAGAAAAACCTGAGTTTAAATGTATTTGGCTAAGGTGTATGTAAACTTCCGACTTCAACTGTACACACACACTCATACACCATTACATATAATTATTATAATACCAGTGCCAACATAATAAAGAATAGTTGTAAACAGATTAATAATAATCGAATAAACAAGTTCAATGCGATCTGCAACCGTGTGTGTGTGTTTTAAAGGGTCGGTCTAGCCCAGTAGTCTGTATATTAGATGCAGTAGTTGGCGCACCTCTCCTATGTCTGATTGTTCTAGGTGTCTTTTGCCAGAGGTTACCTCAGCATATATAGGCTGATGATCTGAATGATACATGGTGTGGACTGCATCATGTGGTGTACTTCTCTGAAGGACGGTGTTCTGCCCGACCCTAGAGTAGTGGTCAGTGCTGTGTTGTGATGGCCCAGGTCCAGTAGTGCTGTGTTGTGATGGGCTGGATCTAGTAGTGCTGTGTCTGGTCTAGAGGTCGACCGATTATGATTTTTCAGCACCGATACCGATTATTGGAGGACAAAAAAATGCCGATACCGATTTTATTTATTTTTTATTTGTAATAATGACAATTACAACAATACTGAATGAACACTTATTTTAACTTAATATAATACATCAATAAAATCAATTTAGCCTCAAATAAATAATGAAACATGTTCAATTTGGTTTAAATAATGTAAAAACAAAGTGTTGGAGAAGAAAGTAAAAGTGCAATATTTGCCATGTAAGAAAGCTAACGTTTAAGTTCCTTGCTCAGAACATGAGAACATATGAAAGCTGGTGGTTCCTTTTAACATGAGTCTTCAATATTCCCAGGTAAGAAGTTTTAGGTTGTAGTTATTATAGGACTATTTCCCTCTATACCATTTGTATTTAATTAACCTTTGACTATTGGATGTTCTTATAGGCACTTTAGTATTGCCAGTGTAACAGTATAGCTTCCGTACCTCTCCCCGCTCCTACCTGGGCTCGAACCAGGAACACAACGACAACAGCCACCCTCGAAGCAGCGTTACCCTTGCAGAGCAAGGGGAACAACCACTCCAAGTCTCAGAGCAAGTGACGTTTGAAACGCTATTAGCGCGCACCCCGCTAACTAGCTAACCATTTCACATCACATCATTACACCAGCCTAATCTCGGGAGTTGATAGGCTTGAAGTCATAAACAGCGCAATGCTTGACGCACAACGAAGAGCTGCTGGCAAAACGCACGAAAGTGCTGTTTGAATGAATGCTTATGAGACTGCTAGTGCCTACCACCGCTCAGTCAGACTGCTCTATCAAATCATAGACTTAATTATAACATAATAACACACAGAAATGCAAGCCTTAGGTCATTAATATGGTCGAGAATACAAGACGTTTATTCTTTCAGTGAAATACGGAACTGTTCCGTATTTTATCTAACGGGTGGCAACCATCAGTCTAAATATTCCTGTTACATTGCACAACCTTCAATGTCATGTCATAATTACGTAAAATTCTGGCAAATTAGTTCGCAATGAGCCAGGCTGCCCAAACTGTTGCATATACCCTGACTCTGCATGCAATGAACGCAAGAGAAGTGACACAATTTCACCTGGTTAATATTGCCTGCTAACCTGGATTTCTTTTAGCTAAATATGCAGGTTTAAAAAATATATACTTCTGTGTATTGATTTTAAGAAAGGCATTGGTTTTTATGGTTAGGTACACGTTGGAGCAACGACAGTCCTTTTTCGAGAATGCGCACTGCATCGATTATATGCAAAGCAGGACACGCTAGATAAACTAGTAATATCGTCAACCATGTGTAGTTATAACTAGTGATTATGATTGATTAAGTTTAATGCTAGCTAGCAACTTACCTTGGCTTCTTACTGCATTCGCGTAACAGGCGGGCTCCACGTGAGGCAGGTGGTTAGAGCGTTGGACTAGTTAACCGTAAGGTTGCAAGATTGAATCCCTGAGCTGACAAGGTACAAATCTGTCTTTCTGCCCCTGAACAAGGCAGTTAACCCACCGTTCCTACGCTGTCATTGAAAATTAGAATGTGTTCTTAACCGACTTGCCTAGTTAAATAAAGATTAAATAAAGACGTAAAAAAAAAAAATAGGAAAAATCGGTGTCCGAAATGACTGATTTCCGATTGTTATGAAAACTTGAAATCGGCCATTCTGATTAATCGTTCGACTTCTAGTCTGGTCTGGTAGAGCTGTGTTGTGATGGGCTGGATCTAGTAGAGCTGTGTTGTGATGGGCTGGGTCTAGTAGAGCTGTGTTGTGATGGGCTGGGTCTGGTAGAGCTGTGTTGTGATGGGCCGGGTCTAGTAGAGCTGTGTTGTGATGGGCTGGGTCTAGTAGAGCTGTGTTGTGATGGGCTGGGTCTAGTAGAGCTGTGTTGTGATGGGCCGGGCCTAGTAGAGCTGTGTTGTGATGGGCCGGGCCTAGTAGAGCTGTGTTGTGATGGGCCGGGCCTAGTAGAGCTGTGTTGTGATGGGCCGGGCCTAGTAGAGCTGTGTTGTGATGGGCCGGGTCTAGTAGAGCTGTGTTGTGATGGGCCGGGTCTAGTAGAGCTGTGTTGTGATGGGCCGGGCCTAGTAGAGCTGTGATGGGCCGGGCCTAGTAGAGCTGTGTTGTGATGGGCCGGGCCTAGTAGAGCGCTGTTGTGATGGGCCGGGCCCAGTAGAGCTGTGTTGTGATGGGCCGGGTCCAGTAGAGCTGTGTTGTGATGGGCCGGGCCTAGTAGAGCGCTGTTGTGATGGGCTGGGTCCAGTAGAGCTGTGTTGTGATGGGCTGGATCTAGTAGAGCTGTGTTGTGATGGGCCGGGCCTAGTAGAGTTGTGATGGGCCGGGACTAGTAGAGCAGTGTTGTGATGGGCTGGGTCTAGTAGAGCTGTGTTGTGATGGGCTGGGTCTATTAGAGCTGTGTTGTGATGGGCCGGGTCTAGTAGTGCTGTGTTGTGATCTGTTGATTTATTTTGTCAATCAACTTTCCTGAAGTATTTTCTTGGTAGGAGGGTGGACACAACTATATTGGTTGTTGGGAACATAGCCTGTGCCCGTTCTGCCACTCTTCTCACTGCCACAGATACATTTTCACCTTTGGCATGAAGGTGGTTTGTGACAGTGTGGATGATGATGTTGTCAGTTGTGTCAATCCTGGTCTGACTGAGTAGCTGCATTGCACTGTCAGTTGTAGGACACCAGAATTTATACATCTGGTGTCTAGGGAATAATCTTTCCTGGACTAAGAACTTCCCATTTGAATCAATAAGGATTGCAGGGTGATTGTCTGGGTGGAGCAGACTGGAAGGCTTGTATTCAGACCTGAGCTGGAGCAGACCGGGCGGCTGGTTGGCTGACCTGGGCTGGAGCAGACTGGGAAGCAGGTTGGCTGACCTGGGCTGGAGCAGACTGGGAAGCAGGTAGGCTGATCTGGGCTGGCGCAGACTGGTAGGCTGGTGCAGTGTCATCAGGCTGTGTGGCTGAGGCCATGCTGGTCTCAGGTTCTGCTTGTGTTGTGCCAAGCTGGTGGACATGTTCTCTAGCTGCAGAGGACATAATGACTAGCTGCTGGTTGAGGGTGTCAATGTACTTCTCTCTTTGTTCTAGCTCCTTTCTTGTTGTGCTCAGATGGTCTCTGAGGTCATCATTTGTATGGCTCAGTGTGTCCATTTTTGCTTTCGACTTTAGCAAATCGATGCACTGTTTCATCTCTTTTAGTTTCTGGACAGTGTCCCCCTCTTGAAGCTTGTTCTCTCTGAGTTCTATGACCTCTGCTTCGACTAGAGAGAGGGTGTTGTGGAAACGTTGCACAGCAGGTGTTCTTGGTGTTGTAGGCATGTCCTTGGCTCTGTCTGCTCCATGTGAGGTAGGTAGAGGGACACTGAGGGCTTCTTGCTGGGTCACAGAGACCGTTTCTGCTTTTAGGGTAGCAAACCTATTCTCTAAAGCCTGGAGGCTTGAATCATTGCCTTGTATCAATACAATTCCATTATTATATAAGTTCACTGTTTGATACGTGTTGCTCTGGTCAGCTTCTTCAAAAATGCTGATCTGACATCCTTGGCTGATGCCCCTCTTTTTTGAGAAAGGGAAATGGTTGCAAATAACCCTTTTCCATATGTGCCCTCGATTGGTATTAAATATTACATTTGCTCTTGTTCTGCAACTGGTAAGATCTGCAAACAGGCATTCATGGTTCTGTCCCATCAACAAACCTTTGAAACTTTTCTTCGCTTTCTCTGTTTGGATGTCTGGTGGGTAAACGATCTCCATAGCAACGCTGCTGATGATGGCTGCAATAGAAGTGTTGTTTCTTGTATTATTGTCTCTTGTGTCTTTAGAGGACTGTTTTACGTTGATTCTGTCCTTATTTTGTCTTATTTTGTCTTTCTTTTCTTCTGTTAACTAGATATTCTTTGTTAGCTAGCTAGCTTCTTCCAGGAGAGTCCCTAGCAACTGCTTAGCTACTGGTAAACAACAAACAAAGATAACTGTACAATTTAATGATATTTTTTTTTCAAAAGCCTATCTTCTTTGTTTGTTGCTTGTTTTGTCTTCTATTCAGTCTTGCCGTTTCCTTTAGCTTTTCCCCCGATGTATTTCATTCTAAAAACCATGTAAATTTCAATATTTGAAGGAGTTCATTTTTTCAGCAGCCGCTGCTCAATTTGGAACTCCCACTGGTTTGGTTTTTGGACATCCATCTCCCTCCTCCTCATCTCTCTCTCTTTGTCTTTGTCTTTGTCTCTCTCTCTTTGTCTCTCTCTCTTTGTCTCTCTCTCTTTGTCTCTCTCTCTTTGTCTCTCTCTCTTTGTCTCTCTCTCTTTGTCTCTCTTTGTCTCTCTTTCTCTCTCTCTCTCTCTCTCTCTCTCTCTCTCTCTCTCTCTCTCAAAATTCAATTCAATTCAAGGGCTTTATTGGCATGGGAAACATGTGTTAACATTGCCAAACCAAGTGAGGTAGATAATATATAAAGTGAAATAATCAAAATTAACAGTAAACATTACACATACAGAAGTTTCAAAACAATAAAGACATTACAAATGTCATATTGTGTGTATATACAGTGTTTTAACAATGTACAAATGGTTAAAGGACACAAGACAAAATAAATAAGCATAAATATGGGTTGTATTTACAATGGTGTTTGTTCTTCACTGGTTGCCCTTTTCTCGTGGCAACAGGTCACAAGTCTTGCTGCTGTGATGTCACACTGTGGAATTTCACCCAGTAGATATGGGAGTTTATCAAAATTGGATTTGTTTTCGAATTCTTTGTGGATCTGTGTAATCTGAGGGAAATATGTCTCTCTAATATGTTCATACATTGGGCAGGAGTTTAGGAAGTGCAGCTCAGTTTCCAGTGAGCACATAGCCTGTCTTCTCTTGAGAGCCATGTCTGCCTACGGCGGCCTTTCTCAATAGCAAGGCTATGCTCACTGAGTCTGTACATAGTCAAAGCTTTCCTTAATTTTGGGTCAGTCACAGTGGTCAGGTATTCTGCCGCTGTGTATTCTCTGTTTAGGGCCAAATAGCATTCTAGTTTGCTCTGTTTTTTTGTTAATTCTTTCCAATATGTCAAGTAATTCTCTTTTTGTTTTCTCATGATTTAGTTGGGTCTAATTGTGCTGCTGTCCTGGGGCTCTGTAGGGTGTGTTTGTGTTTGTGAACAGAGCCCCAGGACCAGCTTGGTTAGGGGACTCTTCTCCAGGTTCATCTCTCTGTAGGTGATGGCTTTGTTATGGAAGGTTTGGGAATCGCTTCCTTTTAGGTGGTTATAGAATTTAATGTCTCTTTTCTGGATTTTGATAATTAGTGGGTATCGGCCTAATTCTGCTCTGCATGCATTATTTGGTGTTCTACGTTGTACACAGAGGATATTTTTGCAGAATTCTGCGTGCAGAGTCTCAATTTGGTGTTTGTCCCATTTTGTGAAGTCTTGGTTGGTGAGCGGACCCCAGACCTCACAACCATAAAGGAAAATGGGCTCTATGACTGATTCAAGTATTTTTAGCCAAATCCTAATTGGTATGTTGAAATTTGTGTTCCTTTTGATGGCATAGAATGCCCTTCTTGCCTTGTCTCTCAGATCTTTCTCTGTTTTGCTTTCTCTCGCTCCTTCTCTTTCTCTCCTCCTCTTTCTCTCTCTCTCTCTCTCTCCTCTTTCTCTCTCATCCTCTTTCTCTCTTTCACTCCTTCTAGCTCTTTCTCTCCTCTTTCTCACTCTCTGTTTCCTTCTTTCTCTCCTCTTCCCCCTCTCTCTCTCTCCTGTTTCTCTTTCTTTCCTTCTTTCTCTCTTCTTTAACTCTCCTCTTTCTCTTGCTCTCTCTCCTCTTTCTCTCGCTCTCTCTCCTCTTTCTCTCGCTCTCTCCTCTTTCGCTCTCTCTCCTCCTCTTTCATTCTCCCCTCTGTCTCTCTTTCTCTCTTTTTCCTTATCTTGTCTCTTTCTCTGTCCTTTTATTTCTCTCTCCTCTTTCTTTCCCTCTCTCTCTCTCCTCTTTGTTTCCCTCTATCGCTCTCCTCTTTCTTTCCCTCTATCTCTCTCCTCTTTCTTTCCCTATCTCTCTCCTCTTTCTTTCCCTCTCTCTCTCCTCTTTCTCTCTCTCTCTCTCCTCTTTCTCTCTCTCTCTCTCTCCTCTTTCTCTCTCTCTCTCTCTTTCTCCCCCTCTCTCTCCTCTTTCTTTCTCTCCTCTTTCTTTCTCTCCTCTTTCTTCCCCTCTCTCCTCTTTGCCTCTCTCTATCTCTCTCCTCTTTCTTTCCCTCTCTCTCTCCTCTTTTTTTCCCTCTCTCCTCTTTCCCTCTCGCTCCTCTTTCTTCCCTCTATCTCTCTCCTCTTTCTTTCCCTCTATCTCTCTCCTCTTTCTTTCCCTCTATCTCTCTCCTCTTTCTTTCCCTATCTCTCTCCTCTTTCTTTCCCTCTCTCCTCTTTCTCTATCTCTCTCCTCTTTATATCCCTCTCTCTCTCTTTATTTCCCTCTCTCTCTCCTCTTTCTTTCCCTCTCTCTCCTCTTTCTTTCCCTTTCTCTTCTCTTTCTTTCCCTCTCTCTCCTCTTTCTTTCCCTCTCTCCTCTTTCCCCCTCTCTCTCCTCTTTCTTTCCCTTGCTCTCTCTCCTCTTTCTTTCCCCCTCTCTCTCCTCCTCTTTCACTCGTTCTCCTTGTCTTTCTCTCTATCATTTTTCTCTTTCTCTGTGTCCTCTTTCTCCTTTTTCTCTTGCTCCTCCTCTTTCGCTCTCTCCTCCTCTTTGTCTCGCTCTCCTCGTTGTCTCGCTCTCTCCTCTTTCGCTCTCTCGCTCTCCCTCCTTTTCTTTATTTTCTCTTCCTCTCTCCTCATCTTTCTCTCTCTCCCCTCCTCATTCTTTCTCTCTCTCTCTCTCTCTCTCTCTCTCCACTTTCTCTCTCCTCTTTCTTTCCCTCTCTCCTCTTTCCCTCTCTCCTCTTTCTTCCCTCTCTCTCCTCTTTCCCCCTCTCACCTCTTTCTTTCCCCCTCTCTCTCCTCTTTCTTTCCCCCTCTCTCTCCTCTTTCTTTCCCCCTCTCTCTCCTCTTTCTTTCGCCCTCTCTCTCCTCTTTCTTTCGCCCTCTCTCTCCTCTTTCTTTCCCCCTCTCCTCTTTCTTTCCCTCTCTCTCTCTCCTCTTTTTTCCCTATCGCTCTCCTCTTTCTTTCCCTCTATCTCGCTCCTCTTTCTCCTTTTTCTCCCTCTCTCTCGCTCCTCTTTCTTTCCCTCTATCGCTCTCCTCTTTCTTTCCCTCTATCGCTCTCCTCTTTCTTTCCCTCTATCTCTCTCCTCTTTCTTTCTCTCTCTCTCTCCTCTTTCTCTCCCTCTCTCTCTCCTCTTTCTCTCCCTCTCTCTCTCCTCTTTCTCTCTCTCTCCTCTTTCTCTCTCTCTCTCTCTCTCTCTCTCCTCTTTCTTTCCCTCTCTCTCCTCTTTCTTTCCCTCTCTCTCCTCTTTCTTTCCCTCTCTCTCCTCTTTCTTTCCCTCTCTCTCCTCTTTCTCTCCCTCTCTCTCTCTACTCTTTCTTTCCCTCTCTCTCTCTCCTCTTTCTTTCCCTCTCTCTCTCTCCTCTTTCTTTCCCTCTCTCCTTTTTCTTTCTCTCTCTCTCTTTCTCTCTCTCCTCTTTCTTTCCCGCTCTCCTCTTTCCCTCTCTATCTCTCTCCTCTTTCTTTCCCTCTCTCTCTCCTCTTTTTTTCCCTCTCTCCTCTTTCTCTCTCCCTCCTCTTTCTTTCCCTCTCGCTCCTCTTTCTTTCCCTCTATCGCTCTCCTCTTTCTTTCCCTCTATCGCTCTCCTCTTTCTTTCCCTCTATCTCTCTCCTCTTTCTTTCCCTCTCTCTCTCCTCTTTCTTTCCCTCTCTCTCCTCTTTCTTTCCCTCTCTCCTCTTTCCCCCTCTCTCTCCTCTTTCTTTCCCTTGCTCTCTCTCCTCTTTCTTTCCCCCTCTCTCTCCTCCTCTTTCACTCGTTCTCCTTGTCTTTCTCTCTATCATTTTTCTCTTTCTCTGTGTCCTCTTTCTCCTTTTTCTCTTGCTCCTCCTCTTTCGCTCTCTCCTCCTCTTTGTCTCGCTCTCCTCGTTGTCTCGCTCTCTCCTCTTTCGCTCTCTCGCTCTCCCTCCTTTTCTTTATTTTCTCTTCCTCTCTCCTCATTCTTTCCCTCTCTCTTTCTCCTCCTCTTTCTCTCTCTCCTCCTCTCTCCTTCTTTCCTCTTTCTCTCTCTGTCCTCCTCTTTCACTCTCTGTCCTCTCTCTGTTTTTCTCTCTCCTCCTTTCTTTCTCAATCTCTCCTTCTGTTTCTCTCCTCTTTTTTTCTCTCCTCCTTTCTCACTCTCTCCTTCTGTTTCTCTATACTCCTCTCTCTTTCTTTCTCCTTTTTCGCTCTCTCTCTCCTCTCGCTCTCTCTCTCCTCTCGCTCTCTCTCTCCTCTTCTTTCATTCTCTTTCTCTTCTTTCGTTCTTTCTTTCTCCTCTTTCTCTCTCTCCTCCTCTCTCCTTCTTTCCTCTTTCTCTCCCTATCCTTCTCTCTCTGTCCTCCTCTTTCTCTCTCTGTTTTCTCTCTCTCCTTTCTTTCTCACTCTCTCCTTCTGTTTCTCTCCTCCTCTTTTTCTCTCTTCCTTTCTCACTCTCTCCTTTCTCTATACTCCTCTCTCTCTCCTTCTTTCTTTCTTTCTTTCTTTCTCTTTTTTCGCTCTCTCTCTCCTCTCGCTCTGTCTCTCCTCTTCTTTCGTTCGCTCTCTCTCTCCTCTTCTTTCATTCGCTCTCTCTCCTCCTCTCTCTCTCTGTCCTCCTCTCTCTCTCCATCCTTATCTCTCTCTGTTTTCTCTCTCTCCTTTCTTTCTCACTCTGTCCTTCTGTTTCTCTCCTCCTCTTTTTCTCTCTTCCTTTCTCACTCTCTCCTTTCTCTATACTCCTCTCTCTCTCCTTCTTTCTTTCTTTCTTTCTTTCTCTTTTTTCGCTCTCTCTCTCCTCTCGCTCTCTCTCTCCTCTTCTTTCGTTCGCTCTCTCTCTCCTCTTCTTTCATTCGCTCTCTCTCCTCCTCTCTCTCTCTGTCCTCCTCTCTCTCTCCATCCTTATCTCTCTCTGTTTTTCTCTCTCCTCCTCTCTCCTTCTTTCCTCCTCTCTCTATCCTCCTCTCTCTCGCTGTCCTCCTCTCTCTCTGTCCTCCTCTCTCTCTCCATCCTTCTCTCTCTCTGTTTTTCTCTCTCCTCTTTTTCTCCTTTCTTTCTCACTCTCCTGTCTCTCTCCTCCTCTTTTTCTCTCTCTCTACTTCTGTTTCTCTATACTCCTTTCTCTCTCTCTCTCTCTCTCTCTCTCTCTCTCTCTCGCTCACTCGCTCTCTTCCTCTTTCGTTCTCTCTTCCTCTTTCGTTCGCTCGCTCTCCTCTTCTTTTGTTCGCTCTCTTTCCTCCTCCTTTCTCTCCTTTCTTTCTCTCTCCTCTTTCTCGCTCTTTCTCTCGTCTTTCTCCCTCTCCTGTCCTTCTCTTTCTCTCTGTCATTCTCTCTGTCCTTATCTTTCTCCTTCTCTCTTCCTCTTTTTTTTCTCTCTTTCTCGCTCTTTTTCTCTCCTATTTGTCTCTGAACTTCTCTCTCTCTGTACTCTCTGTACTCTGTACTCCTTATCTCTCTCCTCTTTCTCTCTCTTAATCACGTGAGCTGGACCCCAATTCTCTTTTTATAGCCGGGTGAGTCACACTGCCGGTCTTTCTCGACAATCACTTGCCTCACTTCAACCTCAGGCCCCTGTCTGCCTGGTAAATGTGCACTCGAGGAACAGATAGCTGCTTCTTTGAATGGTCGCCTTGTGGCCAGGTCAACATGGCGTGGATCCCCTCTCTCAACTGAAACTCAACCAAGCACGCCATTGCTATCTCCTCTTCTGCTCAACTACCACTTACTGTATAATGTTTGTGTCAGACCATTTAGATACTGTAGGTTATTCGATTAGACCGTAGACAACTATCTTTACTGCGATCTTTACCCCCCGTGAAGAGTTTGTCAGTTTTCTCTGATGTGTAAATAGCATGACAGTGTTGTCGGTAATCCACATGACTGGGAGGTTGTTGGGGGAGTGTGATGATCTGTTCAAAATGATCCAAATCCAATTTTATTTGTCACGTGCTGAATACAACAGGTGTAGATTTTTACCATGAAATGCTTACTTAAGAGCCCTTTCCTATCAATGCAGAGTTCAAAAGTAAGGAAATGGTAACGCACAATAGAATATCAATACTGAGGCTAAATACAACGAGTACCGGTACCAAGTCAATGTGCATGGGGTCGTTGAGGTAATATGTACATATAGGTAGGGGTAAAAGTGACTAGGCAATCAGGATAGATGCTGAACAGCAGTGTATGTGAAGAGTGTCCGAGGGGATATGTGTGTGTGTTGCGTCAATATGCACGTGTGTTTTGTGTGTGTGAGTGTGTGGGTAGCATCCAGTGAGTGTGCATAGAGTCAGTGCGAGAGAGTAAAAAATAAGGGGGTCTTTCCTCTGACACCGCCTGGTATGTAGGTCCTAGATGGCAGGGAGCTCAGCTGCAGTGATGTACTGGGCCTTAGGCACTTTATCTTTAACGCATTTCAGTCGGATACCAGGCGGTTGCCATACCAGGTGATACAGCCAGTCAAGATGCTCTCAGTGGTGCTGAGAACTGTAGAACGTTTTGAGGATCTGAGGGTCCTTGCCAAATCTTTTCAGCCTCCTGAGGAGGGAAGGTGTGTTGTTGTGCCCTCTTCATGGCTGTTGGTGTGTTTGGACCATGATAGGTCCTTAGTGAGTTGGACAAAGAAGAACTTGAAGCTCTCGACCCACTCCACTGCAGCGCCGTAGATTTAAATGGGGGGGGTGCTCGGCCCTCGATTTACTCCTTTTGTCTTGCTGACATTGTTAGTTGTCTCTACACTAGTTGTCTCTACGCTAGAGCGCTTGATATCCCCCAAGCGTCTAGTAAGTGAATAGATTACTGCTGATGTGTATTTGGGGGTGAGTCAACTACTCCTAGGCCAACTGTCATTCCACATCTCTGGCATAAGTACTCTCACTCCATAAGGTTTATTGCAGCCTATATAAGCCACAGAGCACAGCATGTACTTGGAAGACCGTGAATTTGTGATATTAGTAGTATTTTATAGTCCTGTTAGTATATTTGCTATAAAGCCTAGTCATATTTGTAATGTTCTGTGAAACTGTCACACTGTCCCTCCAACTAAAAATAAACTATAAATGTTGCATGTGCCTCTTGACTTCTTAAAAGAAAGAACAAGGGGAAAAAACGGACTTCTTGATATCACACAAACAGGCTGTCAAAAATGGCCAAAAGCTATTTTTTAGCAACTTTCATCCCAGAAGCGTGATGCCGTTGGCGGAGCACAGTGAGAGGTACACCCGATTATTCCCGTTGCCTAAGTGGGCCAAGCAGTCTAATCTGCTGCAGAATGTGCCTAATCTGTCTAATAACATCAGCCATTTTTTTTTATCGTTAACAGTAAGGCCAGCTCTGCCAAGCAATCTTTTTAATGTAGAGAAAGTAGGGGAAAGTGTATGAAACAAAAGATGGCATTATCCTGCGGGGGAATTGGGGACATTGGCCCCAAAACCACAGCCACACATGACCTGACCTACGTGTTTGTCTCACTTGTTCTGCAGGGAACACGTAAACAAATGACTCCTTGGGTGGCAAGCCAGTGTGCAGGGCCTGCCTAACGCACTTACGGAAATTGAAACGCAAACAAAATGAAAAGTGTTTTTGAGAGCGCCGGTATTTATAGCTGTCAGATTTACTGTTCGAATGGAGATGGTGGATCATTGTTCTTTTGATCACAAATTGAACGAGAGTCTTGAGAGTCTGTGAGTTGTGGTGCAATGTTCGATGCAGCCTTTTCATTTCAGTTTTTAAAGGAGACGCAAATCGGTCTCCCTCTGGTCGTTATGAGGATGAATAACAGCTGCTGGCTTCTGTGGTTGTTGTTTCAGATCAGGAATACATATCTTCAGATCAGTACCCCAGAGTGGTATGTTATGTTCAGCATCGCACCAAAAAAAAAGAAAAAAAGCTTCCGGAAAGCAGCAAATGGAAACTATTTTGGCGATCACAAAAGAACACGAGTAGAGATTTCCGGCTGTCGGTAGCCGTGATCTGTGGGGAAGTTTGAGCCCAGTCAGATCCTAAGGGAGTCTATTTCGGGAGCTCCAACCGGATTTTTAGCGCAAAAAGTGTTGGTTGGTCGGTCCTTCGAGCCAGAGCCTTGGTCCTGGATCTGCTCTGACATCTGGTGCCCGGTCTGTGCCAGGATAACCCTGTAGTATCCCCCCTCCCTCCACACACACACCTCTCACACACCTCCAAGCTCTCACAGAGGAGAGGAGCGGTGTGGCGCGGGAACATATGTCACCCCCCCACTCCTCTGAGGATCACTGTAATTAATCAGACCCCGAGACGCGAGCGAGGCACGTTCACACACACACACACACACACACACACACACACACACACACACACACACATACAGCCTCTCACAGGAAACAGAAGGCCAGGAATGCGTGTCAAGCACCAAAAAACACTTTTCTTAACTACTCTATATAGCTTTCGTCCATATGTCTTTCCCTGGCTCGTTCTGTTTCACGACACCACACAATTCAATCAAACGCTGTATTCAGTTTTTGGATTGAGGCAAAACAAACAGTTCTCTTGCACTGAGAGCATGTTTCAATCCATTTCTGGTTTGATTTCTAAATATAATGAGCAACAATATAGACGCAACAATCAACAATTTCAAAGATTTTACTGAGTTACAGTTCATAGAAGGAAATCAGTCGATTAGAAATAATTTATTTGAAACGAATCTATGGATTTCACATGACTGGGCAGGGGTGCAGCAATGGATGGGCCTGGGAGGGCATAGGCCCACCCACTGGGGAGCCAGGCCCAGCCAATCATAAATATTTTTTTCCCACAGGAAAAACTGTCTGTCCTCCGCAGGTGAAGAAGCCGGATGTGGAGGTCCTGGTCTGTCCTGGTTACACGTGGTGTGCGGTTGTGAAGCCGGTTGGATTTTCTAAAATGACGTTGGTGGCTTATGGTAGAGAAAGGAACATTCCATTTTCTGGCAACAGATCTGATGGACATTTCTGCGGTCAGCATGCCTATTGCACGCTCCCTCAACTTGAGACATCTGTTGCATTGTGTTGTGTGACAAAACTGGACATTTTCGAGTGGCCTTTTGTCCCCAGCACAAGGTACACCTGTGTAATGATCATGCTGTTTAATCAGTTTCTTGATATATCACACCTGTCAAGTGGCTGGATTATCTTGGCAAAGGAGAAATGCTCACTAACAGGAATGAAACCAAATTTGTGCACAAATTTTGAGGGAAATAAGCTTTTCTAGGATATTTTATTTCAGCTCATGAAATACGTGACCAACAATTTACATACTGCGTTTACATTTTTATTCAGTATTTTTCACATAGGAAAATTGGTTTTACTCATTCATTGAATTTAGATTACAACATCCCAGTTCTTAAACTTCCATATAGGGGTTATTGCTTGGTCAGAGGCCTCAGTCTCCACCACTATGCTGTCCCTGGGTCCTGGCTGTCTTTTAACAGGAAGGGATTTTACTCTGAAGCTCTCTTCCATTCTCTGCCACTCTGCTATCGCTCAACCTGCCGCTGTCACAATCCTCCGCTACTGCGTTCATCCAGGGAACAATTGACCTCTCAGAGACGTGACCGGATCCAGGCTTTCCAGCGATTCTCTTGAGTGCCTCAAAACTTACAACTAATGACACTTGAAATGAATATGTGCAAGGCAATTTAGGCTAATTAGGAAGCCTCTTCTCCCAAGTACTGAAACATCAAGATGACATACTGTTCATTCTGGATTACTTTAATTGGGACAATTATTGTAATTTTGTCGCAATTACGTGTTGAGATAAAAGCGCATGTGTGCGATTCTCTTTATGTAAAATCCTAATAAGCTTCTAAATACTTGGCCACAAAAGGAGATTAGCTTTTTTTTTTCTTTCCTGGAACACTTTTGAACTTTTCTGCCTTTTTGAATGAAGTCCCTTTGCTTCCCTCCCTCTATACGCCATTGTTAATGCCATCACGTACACGGCTTGTCTGTAAAATCTCGATTGCACTGCTAACAGTAGAAAGATGTTTTTCTCCCTGTCGCCTTTCCCCTCAGAGGGAGCCCATTGTCCCTGAGCTAAATCCTGCAGGAGGCATTTTGGTGAAAGGAGTAAACTTGTAATTCAATAGTGCCTTCGTTATTTACCAAGAGGCCCTAAAGCACTATAAATTATAAAGCTGCTGGAAAGCCCTCTATTTCCCAATAGAGTGTCGTCTATCTCTGATAGGGAGCTCTTTATTGAGTCCACACAGTGTCTGTGACAAACCGTACGCCCTCCAGATAGCGGAGATGGAGCGGGTGGAGGGACCTCTATACAGGACTGTTATGAGGTCTACAGGACTACAATTGTGGCTGATGTGAATACTGTCAATGCCAGGTGTCCTCATAAACCCGGATTGTTGGCACATTGACATAGCACCATAGTATCCGGCAACGACAGGGAATCCCAGAGTTTGTCTAACAGTGCTGAACGGAAAAGTTGTGGGTGTATCAGCGGTGACTACTTTAATGGCCTACGCCCTGGTTATTGCTGTGGTCCAGTGTCCACCTGGTAGTTTTCTCTCAGGCGGCCTGAGAGTGTTGGGCAGTCCAGGTGGTGATGCTTCATTCTGCCTTCGCCTCTCATATGGACATGTTTATCCAGTGGTCCAGCAATACCCACCCATCTGTTGTGTGTGTGTGTGAAGATGGGAGAAGCACCAGGGCCTGGGTGGGTGTGTTAGTTACATACATCTCTCAGGTGTTGGACCGTCGTGACTAAGGGATGAATCAGCAGGAGATAGACGAGCTTCACCAGGCTCCCGCAGAGCAAACAAAATGGCCACAGAGTCTATGGAACAAAATGTGATAGAAAATTCAAAAAAATGCAATTTAGTACGGAACTGTGGCCGATGTCCACGGGCCCAGCCTCTGTGTTGAGGTTTCCCTACCACTACCACATACTCTGGTGGATAATAGCCATGTGATGGAAAAGCAGTCTGTTACGCAGCATTCCTTCTAGGCAAATCGACTTAGAGCCCTTTCATTATGTCATAAAGCCGAAGTTGAATTTGAAGGATTAAACACTTTGAAACAGGAAAACCAGACTGTTTTCAGATTGAAGCAGGGATAACATCCATGTGATCTAAAATGTTGTAAATCAAGGATAGACTATCAAAGACTAAACTCCATAATCCGAATATATAAGGCAATAGACTGCTCGGATTTTGTGCTTGGTTTGACCTGTGACTAGACTTTGACTACACTACACTTTGTATGCTAGTGTGGTTGAGCCCATAAGCATTTGTGTGGGTGAGTGAGCATGTTTAGGCTGGCTTCTGTCTTTCTGGATGGGCCTCCTGTGGACATATCAGTGATCTCCCTCCCTCTCTATTGTGCCGTATGGAGGAGAAGGTGGCAGGGGTATTATAAATAGCAGCGCTGGGCTGCGAGCGGTCATCGGTGACCTTTTAAAGTGGACAGTGTTGCTCGTCACCAGTCACAGGGCCTAGGGCACACTGAACCCCCTCTAGCTTTGATGTGCCACCCAGGGCCACAAAGGTCAAATAGGGTCAAGCCAGCATGGAGGAAAGGATGGTCACTAGAGATAAAGGAAGTGTGTGGCGAGCAAAGCCTGTGTGTGAAAATGGCAACTCTTCTGGGAACTCCTTTTCTGGAAATCCCTTGATCCGAGCAATGTCAAAAAAAACAAAACATTGGGTGTCTTTTCCCATCGCCACTTGAAAGCGGCTTCTTATTCTGAGCATAGTTATGCAGCTACTGTATAGCTGAAGGATTTATCAGCTTTATCTGGTACCGAGTTCTTGAATGACAACTTGGAAGCTCTCTGTTCCAAAGAACTTTCTTAAGAGCTTTCTCAAGAGAATCCTGCTCTTAGCTGGCCACTCCTCTTTCTCCCGTTCCCAGACAGGAAGGCGAATCGAGGCGAGTTGCAGAAGTGAATCCGTGGTCATCTCCAAATAGAACTGCCTCTCTTTCTCTCCCTCTGTTTATTACTCTGTCTGTCTCTTCGCCAGGTCATCCTATGTCTGAGGTATCTCCTCCTCAATAAAGTTAAGTAAAGGATTACTGGTCGGGGCTGTTTTCATGTTTTTGCCAGAAAATAGCTAACTTTATTTACCTGGAAGGATTACATGAATCACTTGTTTGACTTCTCATATACTGTCTCAACCCCGACACACATCAAACACCCACGTTGACTGACTGCTCAGCTCAATTCATGTCAGGAATGCCTCATTCTATTACCGTTTAGCCACACTCGGCAATGGAGTTCAGAACGCTCCCTTTCACATAAATCATCAAACTGGGCCTAGTTTTTTAATATCCTGTACAAGGTTTGTTAGGAGTTGAGTTTAGCTCCCTTGAATGAAGGGTTCAGCTAAGTGTTTTGGGGTCTGGAACGGGTAGGTTTGTGTAAAGATAAGTTTAATCATTTCGGAGAAACTCTGAATCCCAACCCCATTTCTGAGAGGCCATTCTGAGGCTTCAGCGTTTTTTTATCAGAGTGGTATGTTTCCCATTATGCTGCATTTCTCTGCGGTCCGTTTTAGATACAAAGGCCTGGCTTAATACATAGGAATGGCAATTACAGGCTTAAACTTTGCCACGGATGTATACGAAAAGCAAAGTTGTGTTTTAATGTCCGCTGGCGTAGCGGAGAGAAGATGCAACCCAATTAGGCCAAAGAAACACAACGGTTTAAGAAAATGGAAACATGGCGGCGTCTCAAGTGAAAACATAATTTGCTCTCGTTTTCAGGTAGACGAGGGATTGGCAGACTCCTCTAGCACAATAATCCTCCCACTCTGGAGTGTTGACGCTGCGAGGCCACGCGCCAGCCAGTCCATTCGTTGGTTAGAGAGCCTCTTCGAGTTCGCCCACCTGCCCGTCGGCCTGAGGAACGCGCCAAGGCCCGGGCTCGCCATTGTGACGGACCGCTGTTGTTCTTTTCACCGCCAAACATTGATTCTCTTTATGGCCCTCTGAAAACAAATGTGTGTTGGCATTTCCCTTCTCTCCGGGCCCCTTTATGGAAATGCTCAGAGCCTCATTGTGGGGCATCTGCACACCGTCCACACACACAGGGTGGATGTAAGCATTGTCAAGTGAAACATTCAGCGCCTGCAGAGGTAGGAGAGCGGGGAGGAATAGAGGGAGAATTCTGCTCTTTCCAGTCAGCTGCAGTATGTGGGAGTGTTGGAGGAGAAGAAAGGCTTGTCGAGCCAGTTTTTGGACCGATTAGCATTTGGAAGAGCCCAGAAACCTCCCAAGCGCTAGACGCTGCAACAGACAGCGTATAAGAGCCTGTGCTTGCAATGCAAGACCCCATCAATGGGGCTATTGTGTGGAACCGGCTGCAGGATTCCTGACATGCTTTATTTCTGTCTCCGGCCTTTTAAAAGTAACGCGTCGGCTTCCGATCTCACCACAGCGCGGTCCTCCAGCTTGTCAGTCTCACGAAAGATGGACTGATAGCAATCGGACAAAGCCCCTCCTGTCCCCCTCCACCAGTGTCAGAAGCAATGAACGCCAATTACTTGATGCCATGGCCAACCATTCTTCCTCAATTTACTCACAATCTGTCTCTTGACGTGTCCTATTGGCACGTTCGGAGGCACAAAATTACAAAATAAAAAAGCGCTCCGTGTGCCACAGTACAGTAGATGGTCAAACGTGTTGGATGGTGTTCCACCGGGTAATAAACCCATGCCAATCATGTGTGATTTCATGTGTGATTCTCCTGACCCGTGCTATTATCAGAACAAGGGCACTATTATTAAGAGGGATGAGGTTTGGATGACTCAGTCCTTTGCGGCTGACTGGTGGCTGCCAGCAGAAGGTTCGGATTGGACGGCGTGGTGTGAATGCTAGGAATGGGGTCTCTGTGCCACAGCGATGGATGCCTTTACTTAGTCCATGCGGTCCATCTTTGGAAGATGCTGTTAAAAGTGTGTGTGCTGGGTACCACCGTGGGTCAGAGTCAATAAAAGGCTCCTCTAAGTACTCGTATATGTAGCTCTGGGCATCTCTGTAGATGTATGCTCGACTCTACTCCCCATACAAACGGTTGAGACTGAAGATTGGACTAGTTCAAATACAGGTTATAGTGAAATACATTGGAAATATGTGTGTTATAGGGAGTTAATACTTTAGAAAAATGGTCAATCCCAAAAATGTGAAAATAAAACGTGCAGTGACGTCCGAGGGTAAGGGTTCAGAATAGGTTTGCGTTCATGAGCAATTCTCTGGCATTATCTTTGCAAACTGTGTGGAATAGATCTAGGTTTTCTTAGGAAAGACAAAGCATCACTTAAGATTCCTTTGCGGCAGTGGAAGAGTGTGCTCTGTGTAGACACTGCAAGAGCTGGAGGAAGTCCCCTCAGTGCTGCACTAGTGTGTGTGTCTCACTGGCTCCTGTTGGTCTGCGTCTGTGCACACAAATAAACAGAGCCCAGCTGGACTGCTGGAACAGCACAAGGCTCTCGGCGCGGGATAATACAGCGCGTGGGAAACGGAATCAAAATCACATTCCCTCACTACCATGAGTCTAACTATCTATGGAAATCCCCATCGTCACTGACCCTCCCAGGTGTAATTGGGTGTTTTTGGTGTGTTTTGTGCATTTGAGACTGTTTTGTTAGTGAGAGTGTCTGAGCGGTGATGTGTCTGTTTTGTGTATGTGTACTTCATGACAGAGAAAAAAACGAGCAACCACCTAATGGCCCTCGTGTGAGAGGTCAGTTGACTATTAGCATGGCCATCTGTCCCTCCCTTCAGGCCGCACTGACCCTTTGGTTAGATGGTTGTGATGGAGCACAGTGAGGGCCATTGTCCAGCGGAGCACAGCTGTTCTGCTCTCCTCTTCTTTCTCACCCACCTGCCTGCACTTCCTCTTGGGCTAGACTCAGACGCTACCCTATGTGTCAGCACTCCACTACTATGGCTAACTACAAAAAAGTTTTGGGCTGATGCCTTAGAGGATAGAAAGCAGGAGTTTTTACTCACCAAAGTAACAACACAGTATGGTCAAAGACTTAGTTGTAGTTGCGCTTTCAAAAATAATAATTTTATGTTACATTTCTTATTTTATTTAACCTTTTATTTAACCTGTTGCGACGACCAAACCCGGATCCGGGATTCTATTTATAGACCTAAGCTCATTACCATAACGCAACGTTAACTATTCATGAAAATCGCAAATGAAATGAAATAAATATGCTATCTCTCAAGCTTAGCCTTTTGTTAACAACACTGTCAACTCAGATTTTCAAAATATGCTTTTCAACCATAGGAAAACAATCATTTGTGTAACAGTAGTAGAATCAATCCTCAAGGTGTTTTTCCACATATCTCTTCAATGATATATCCTTCCTGGAAGCCTGGTTTCTCCTTGCTCTCAAATGGAAAAATAATTGCACCTGGCTTTACGCTCCAATTTCGACGCAGGGACACCAGGCGGACACTTGGAAAATGTAGTCTCTTATGGTCAATCTTCCAATGATATGCCTACAAATACGTCACAATGCTGCTAACGCCTTGGGAGAACGACAGAAAGTGTAGGCTCATTCCTTGCGCAATCACAGCCATATAAGGAGACAATGGAAAACAGAGCTTCAGAAATCTGCTAATTTCCTGGTTGACGCATCATCTTGGTTTCGCCTGTAGAATGAGTTCTGAGGCACTTACAGACAATATCTTTGCAGATTCTGAAACTTCAGAGTGTTTTCTTTCAAAAACTGTCAAGAATATGCATAGTCGAGCATCTTTTCGTGACAAAATCGGAAACGTTTTTTATCCAAAAATGAAATAGCGCCCCTAGAGATCAAAGAGGTTAACTAGGCAAGTCAGTTAAAACAAATTCTTATTTACAATGACGGCCTACCCCGGTCAAACACGGACGATGCTGAGCCAATTGTGCGCCACCCTATGGGACCCCCTAATCACGGCGGGATGTGATACAGCCTGGATACCGATCTGGTATCTGGTCACCTATAACTACAAACATAGTTATGTTTTAGCGTTTTTATATATTTATTACCTTATTCCTGGATATCTAAGGAACTACCCACAATGCACTATTTCTCAACATCGTATGGAGTACCGGTGCTACCTAGCTAGTTCCAGCTGGCTAACGTTAGCTATTAGCCACACTAGCATGTATTTACATTCTAATGTAATGTTAGCAGGCTAGTAGGGCTAAAGTTAGCAGGCTAGTTGGCTTGTAAGTTAGCAGAAAATTACATTGAAACCAGTAATCATAAGTGCAATCGATTTGGTTTCATTTTAAGTTATACATTTTTTTTTTTCTTTTTTTTTCTTTTGGAGTTTACATTATAGGGAATAAGCTGGCTTGTTATTTCCGGCATGACTTCAGAAATCAGTTTTAGGTAATAACTTGAAAAATAGAAAAGTTAGGTGTAACTTTGCATTGGGACTTTTGTTGCGTATAAGCCTACTAATGCAAATCCATATTACCATATGTGGTAATGTGTATATACTACCTAACCCTTTAAGTTTTTACAGGTATCAATGTGGGCTCATTTTGCGGGGTGTTCATTGGTTATTCCTTACTTATTTCACATAACTACAGGTATGTGCACTGCTTACACTGCTTACACAAAAAAGGTTCCATCTAGAACCTAAAAAGGTTATTTGGCCTCCCCCATGGGAGAACCCTTTGAAGAACCCTTTTGGGTTCTACCAGGTCAATTGTGGAGTAGCACAGCTAACCAGAACACTTGCTTGAGTAAATCATTACTCGTCTCCGTACTGAGGTCACTGAGTCACGTGCTTGTGGATTGCGTGTCAGTAGGTGCAGAGGGCACTGATTCTGTTACAGCATTTAGCTTACTGTGTGTGTGCGTGCATGCGTTCGTTCGTTCCTGCCTGTGTACAACAACAACAAGGTCTTAACCCCGGTCTGTTTACCCAGCAGATCTAGCTCAGCTGGGCATTAGGTAGAGCTTCAATTGTGTCAAGATTTTCCCTCCGCAAATTGAGCAGATTCGGCCCTTAGTAACGTGATTAGCAAACAGCAGCAGCAAGGCTGGGCCCAGACCAGCCTACCTTCAGTTCGTTTAGTACAATGGTGTGGTGAGCGGCTAATCCAACTGCAGAAAGACCAACCTCTGCCCGATCCATTTTTGGGGCGAAACAATGGGAAATACCCTCCAAACCCAGCTTGTGCTTTCCCACAGCTTAAGAGAGACACACACACACACACACACACACACACACAGACAGACAGAGATGGCGAGATTAAAATTGATAGGCAAAATGTTTGTTCTCGAGAAATCTGCTCATTCAGCTGATAAGGCTGACGCCCACACGGATGATGGAAACATGACTTCATGCCTCAGAATGCATTCATAATGTGCTACTTGCAGTGGTTGAATAACTTTTCCAACAAGAAGAGCAAAAATGGCAAAGTATGAAACCTTTTCTGGTGGTTGGGTGGAATAGTGCAGTTGGGCCATCTACCATACATCTATCTCTGTGTAATGGATGGACATGCGCTATTTGTGAGATGATGCTCAATTGTCATCATCTCCATAAATATACAAGGAGTATGTCAAACATTTGGAACACCTTCCCAACATGGAGTTGCACACCACCCCCTTTTTATCTTCAGAAGAGCCTCAATTCATGGGGCTATTCAACAGGGGTACTGGCCCATGTTGACGCCAACGCTTCCCACAGTTGTCAAGTTGGTTGGATGTCCTTTTGGGTGGTGGACCATTCTTGATACACACGGGAAACTGTTGAGTGTGGAAGAACCCAGCAGCGTTGCAGTTCTTAACACAAACCGGTGCGCCTGGCACCTACCATACCCTGTTCAAAGGCAATTCAATCTTTTGTTTTGCCCTTTCACCCTCTGAATGGCACACATGCACAACCCATGTCTCGATTGTCTAGAGGTTTAAAAATCCTTCTTTAACCCGTCTCCTCCCCTTCATCTACACTGATTTGAAGTGGATTCACCTGGTCAGTCTGTCAAATTCATGTAGTGTTTTGTACATTTACTTCGAGGCTACGAACAAAGATTGAACATCCTCGTTTGCAGAACACTCCCATTTGAGCTTCTAAATGAGTCTGAGCAGCAAACCTCTGATAGTCATCTCCTTATGTTTCCTCTGCTGTCAGACCCAGATAACAAACTGGAGCTATGAGTCACCAAACTAAATGGACTTATCTCTCGCTTTTCATGATGCCGGAACAGCAAGAGCAGCGATGACCGTTGCGGGGCCTCTACTAGAGATAGGCGAAATATCTCAGTGTGTCATCTTTAGCACGTTCAACAGTCCTTCCTCCTATTTCTTCTTTCACTCTCGCTTCCTCTCCTCTAGAATCTCCAAAAACATCCCCACCACCAAAGACATAGAGCCCCTGCTGGAGATCGACGGGGACATCCGTAGCTTCGAGGTGTTTCTGTCCTCTAGGACGCCCGTCCTCACGGCGCGCGACGTGGAGATGTTCCTCCCCTGCACCGTCAACCTGGACCCCAAACTCCGGGAGATCATCGCAGGTCCGTATATTTCCACACAAGCATCACTATTCTAATGGTCATTACACTCAGACCTAGGATCAGTCCCCACCTGTCCATATACTAGTATTCATTATGATCTAAAAGGAAAAACTGATCCCATGTTATCATTTCTACTCTTGAGACTCTCTTTGTAAACATGCCATTAACTGAAATTAATGTGCAGTGCCTTCAGAAAGTATTCATACCCCTTGACGTGGTAATACTTATGTAAATAGGATATTTCTGTATTTAATTTTACAGACAAAAATGTCGATAAAAACGCGTTTTCAGTTTGTCAGTTTTGTGGGGTGTAGATGGGTGAGAGAATTTTTGTTGTTGATGTAATCCATTTTGAATTCAGGCTGTAACACAACAATATTAGGGATAATTCAAGGTGTGTGAATACTTCCTGAAGGCACTGTAAGTGTTCTGTCAATATGTTTGTGTAATTAGCTAAATTGTTACTTACTCATTGATCTGCAACCAAACACATTTAATTGCAGCCAAAGACAACAGTCAGTCAGCTATCCAACTCATAGGCCTGACGTCACTAATAAAGGAGACTCTGTGTGTGTGTGTGTATGTGTGTGTGTGCGAGCGAGCGAGCTTTGGAAGGTGACCAATGCCCCTGTCCCTCCCTGGCCAGTCATCCAGTCCTGTTTCCAGTGTCCTGCAGCCAGCCAGTGGGCACAGTGGTCAGTGATACCCACTCACTCACTTACCAGGCTGACTCACTCACTCATAAGGCCTCCATTGTGCTCCCTTACTGCCGGATTGGGTCTCTACTCAACCCATCATTCAACAACATGCACTCTGATGACCGAGACATTTTGGTGCCTGTTTCTTACCTGGCCACTTACCCCACTCTGTTTCGTTTAAAAATATATATGTTTTTATTGTATTATAAGACAGTTGAAATGCAATTTATCTGCAGAAAAAATTATAGTTTTCTTGGCAAAAGTGAGAGTTTGAATTAATATTGTCTATTTTCAGTAAAGCCAATAACTTTAACAATGTGTTCTTTTCCACGATGCTCCCTCAAGTGCACTCAATCACACAATGAAAGTTTATCCATGTACGTGGCATTTGATTTGCATTCTCTCCGCAGAACCTCTCTATGTGAACCCGCTGAGAACGATCAAGTATGTTTGGTTGAATCTGTTTCTGAGTGGGTGGATCTAAAGTCTCTTTATAGTCGGAGCCAAGACGTGATCTACATCAGCATCAGCGGTGAAATGTCTCCTTTTCGCTCCCCCGCTCTTCTCTCCCTTCCTCCTCTCCCTCTCTCTCTTCATGATGTCTTTCTGTCTCTCCACCCACTCCCTCCCTCTCTCTATCTCTCTCCTTATCTAGTCCTGTTACCATCTTTCCCCCTCACTTGTCCCCCCCCCCCCCCCTCCCTTCTCCCTCTCTCCCTGTAGATGTTCGTGCTGCCAGGGAGCAGATGCACATTGGAGGAGTGACCTATCCCACGCTGCCCCTGCAGGACGTCCCAGCCCGCGCCTCTTCTGCCTTCGGCCAGCACTCGGCCGCCTGCTCCCCCACGGGCTCCTTCACTGGCTCCCTGCCCCCCCCAGGGCTAGTGCCCTCCCAGCCCCACAGCAGTTACTACAGCATGCCCGCCCCGCAGCACCCCTTCTACACCCGGGTGAGACGTCAACACAACACAGCAGCAACTGACTGCACCTGACCGTAGCGCAGAACACATTCATTTAGTATACGGTAGAGTACCAAAGTTTTGTACAACGTACTTCAGTACACCTTAGTATGAAGAGAATCACTGTGCAGTTGAAATTACCTCCGTTTTCCTTTGGAGACACACAACTTAAAGGGATAGCGCACCCAAATGATAAAATAAAATGTTTCTCACCCTGCAAGCAGTGTATGGATAAAGGTACGACAGCAATCCATGCTCTGTTAAGTGACGGTTACTTTCCTCTGTTTTGTTAATGTAACTGCACAGCTACCTCAGGGCACATCACAATACAGGTCCATTTACTCACGTCACCTCATTTTTAAATGTTACAGTGCAGACCCTCCTCTCTAAACAAAAAGGATCCTTCACAGCTCTAGGGTTACCTCAGATATATGTGTGTGAATGATCCCTCATACAATCCTCATGTTGTGCGCTTTAACCATTCTCCTTCTTCATCCTTCCATATAGCCTTATTTCCCCCATCATGAGTATCACCTACCCCGGCATCAATACAGCTCCCGTCCTCACCCTGCCCCGTCCCAGTCACGCCCCTCCGTTAAAGCAGGCTACCCCAGGGACCCCAATGGACTTGTAAGTACAGAGCTGCCGGTCAGTAGGACACCTAGCACTAGTAGCTAGCAGTAGTCCACTATGGTATAGTGCAGTGTTCTGTTTGAGGTCCACCTAAAGCGAGTCTGATTCAAGACGGGAGCAAATCGAGTCAGAGTCAAGACAAAAGACCGGAGGGGGTTTGAGACCGAGTCAAGACCGAGACCAGAAAAATGCGAGTCCAATTCAAGACCGTGATTGTAATTTTGTCAAATCACCACCATAATAAGAGATCAAAATGTCCAGTATTTCTGTGTTCATATTTCAGAACAACATCTGGATTCTTTAGACATTCAGAAGAGTGAAAAAATGCCTGTTGAGGGCAGATAGAAACACTACAAATTATTACTAACCCAAATACGGTGGGGAACAATGGGCCTTCTACGTCTTCTGAGAAGGGCTAAGGATTTATAAAATAATGATAATTACATTATTATTTTCAATGATGTTCTGACTTAATCTCTTCAGTTTTTGTTGGAAAGGAAAGGGTTAACAATGAGGAAAAAATATCCAATCAGGATTTGTCTTTGCTAGTCTCTGGGGAGATAAATCTAGCTAGCTAAGTTAGCCATTGACTAGACCATCAGAAGCTAGATAAAAGGCATCTGCGATTCAACTGTTTTAGGGCAACATTTTCAATATTTTTACTTAATGAGCGGGACCGTTTTTACAAAAACGCATGGAAACTTCTGCCTTCTTAAAGGTCTAAAGGGAACTGCGCAATAGCAGTAGTTTTCCCATGGTCTAGCTAGCTAGTTGTCTGCTAGTTTGCAGCCGGTGTTATCTAACAAGGTGTTGCTAATTTGTTAGCTTCTCCCTTTTCAAGAGTAACTTTCAACAAGAAGTTAAGTTTCAAATGATCATCTGGTGAGTGGAACTGTGTTTTTATTGCAGCGCTCTTGCTGTTGTTAGCCATCTCTTTGAAAATAACTTGTGTGTGAAACATTGTTGCATTTAAAGCAGAACTGACAGCATTTTAGAAACATGAAATCTTATTAAAATATGTTTGAATAGACCCCCAGGAAGAATATGACACTTTAAAAGATATGGTCATTGATATGTTCATTTCCACAAATTCTTAAAATGTTTGGGAATTATGTACACTACCGTTCAAAAGTTTGGGGTCACTTAGAAATGTTCTTGTTTTTTAAAGAAAAGCACATTTTCTTGGTCCATTAAAATAACATCAAATTGATCAGAAATACAGTGTAGACATTGTTAATGTTGTAAATGACTATTGTAGCTGTAAATGGTAGATTTTTTAAAATGGAATATCTACATAGGTGGACGGAGGCCCATTATCAGCAACCATCACTCCTGTGTTCCAATGGCACATTGTGTTAGCTAATCCAAGTGTATCATTTTCAAAGGGCTAATTGATCATTAGAAAACCCTTTTGCAATTATGCTAGCAGAGCTGAAAACTGTTGTTTGTGCTGATGTAAAGAAGCAATAAAACTGGCCTTCTTTAGACTAGTTGATTATCTGGAGCATCGGCATTTGCAGGTTTGATTACAGGCTCAAAATGGCCAGAAACAAAGAACTTTCTTCTGAAATCCCTCAGTCTATTCTTGTTCTGAGAAATGAAGGCTATTCCATGCGAGAAATTGCCAAGAAACTGAAGATCTCATACAACGCTCTGTACTACTCCCTTCACAGAACAGTGCAAACTGGCTCTAACCAGAATAGAAAGAGGAGTGGGCGGTCCCGGTGCACAACTGAGCAAGAGGACAAGTACATTGTGTCTACTTTGAGAAACAGACTCCTCACAAGCACTCAACTGGCAGCTTCATTAAATAGTACCCCCAAAACACCAGTCTCAATGTCAACAGTGAAGAGGCAACTCCGGGATGCTGGTCTTCTAGTTACAAAGAAAAAGCCACATCTCAGACTGGCCAATAAAATAAAGATTAAGATGGGCAAAATAACAGACACTGGACAGAGGAAGATTGGAAATAAGTGTTATGGACAGACTAATCTAAGTTTGAGGTGTTCGGATCACAAAGAAGAACATTTGTGAGACGCAGAAAATTAAAAGATGCTGGAGGAGTGCTTGACGCCATCTGTCAAGCATGGTGGAGGCAATGTGATTGTATGGGGGTGCTTTGGTGGTGGTAAAGTGGGAGATTTGTACAGGGTAAAAGGGATCTTGAAGAAGGAAGGCTATCGCTCCATTTTGCAACGCCATGCCATACCCTGTGGATGGCCCTTAATTGGAGCTAATTTCCTCCTACAACAGGACAATCACCCAAAGCACAGCTCCAAACTATGCAATAACTATTTAGGGAAAAGCCAGTCAGCTGGTATTCTGTCTATAATGGAGTGGCCAGCATAGTCACCGGATCTCAACCCTATTGAGCTGTTGTGGGAGCAGCTTGACCATATGGTACGTAAGAAGTGCCCATCAAGCCAATCCAACTTGTGGGATGTGCTTCAGGAAGCATGGCGTGAAATCCGTTCAGATTACCTCAACAAATGGACAACTAGAATGCCAAAGTCTGTTATTGCTGCAAATGGAGTATTCTTTGGAGGATTCTATGACGAAAGCAAAGTTTTTAAGGACAATTATTATTTAAATTAAAAATCATTATTTGTAACCTTGTCAATGTCTTGGCTATATTTCCTATTCATTTTGCAACTCATTTCATGTACGTTTTCATGGAAAACAAGGACATTTCTAAGTGACCCCAAACTTTTGAACGGTAGAGTATACTAAGGCATTTGTGAAAATGCTATCGCAATATCGAGTGGGAAAGTGGCCATGCGTTTGGACAAATAATAGACACTGCAGTAAATACATCTGTCTTGAGTATACACAGACCGGTGCGCTATAGTCAGTCAGAGCTAAAGTAGACCTTTATGCAAACAAGCCATTTGCCACACTGGCCTGCCATCATTCACTTTGAACTGGACTGTGTGTTTACAGGCAGTTGCAACAGTGCAACTTTAGATCATTAGAAAGCATTTTCCAAAAGCCACAAAATACACCTGAATTGAATTATGCAAGTATGTAAACACCACAGGAGCCCTCTTACATTTGGGAACTTTACAGTCTTATTGGTCAAACTACCGTGAAAAGAAAGTCTCTCGCTCCCTCATTTATGCACATCAACAACGACAAGATCGACAACCAATGCTAGCCATAGCAAAATGAGCTAAAATCTAAGGAAGGAACATTAGATTAACCCTCTCAAACTTTTTCAGCTAGTAGGCCGTCAAAATTGCTCTGATAAACAATAGGGAAGTTTTGCTTCCTCATCCTGCCAATGCTTGTCCCAACCAAGCACCCAAGCTAATTGGCTACGGTTGGCTAGTTTGCTAGTTAGCTACTTCCAGACGCAAATGAGAACACCTCACTCTGACCATTTTACTCGCTGTAGCAGAGCTGGTTTGACTATTTACATGTTACCTAGAGCATTCTTGACTGTTACTTTTTTTTGCCTGCGTTTACTGATGCTGGTCATATTCAGCAGGTGTTGCACCTTCGTAAATTCAGCAGTTATTCTGCACTCTGGCACACTCAGACGAGAGTGCTCTGAAATCGTAGAGTAGATAGCCAGAGTGAATTTGCGTATGCAAGAGATGCTAACCGTCTAGCTAACGTTAGGCTCTGTGTTTTTAAGCTTTCTACATAAATAGATAAGCGAGCCTATTATCCACATTATGACTGACTTGTGATCATTGCCCTTGCTAGTTTGATTGTATTGACATTCTCAGCCTTAGTTACATTCGTCCCGGGTTTTTTTTATCCAGAATATCGAGTCGTTGAAACCGAAACAGTGCATCCCGAATGGAGGCAGCCAACAATGTACCAGGCCAGCTGTGATTTACAACCTGATAGCAGAAGCAGTGGGTCACATTGACCTTCAGGTCCATTATGTCATCTCGCATGACATGTACCCCTTTTCTTTCCTCCCAACGTCTTTTCACTCTCCAAGGATTGTGTCGTCATGTATTTTATTTACATCCCATACTAGCTTGAGTTATTCTTATATCCAGTGCCCCCTTACCCGCCCCGTGCCCCGTTCTGTGCCCATGTCCAGATGTAATCGCTGAGGATGCCAGAGAGGGCCTCCCCACCCCCCACTACCAGTGATCTCCCTATGGTAACGCAACAGGCTGGTGTGTAGTGTTGGCATTAGCTGGAGCGTCTGTGTCCTTCCGTCTTGACTGTCACAACTCGCCACACACAAAACGCACACCAAAATGCTGTCCATGCACTTGCACGCACACACAGCTAACCGCTTTCATCAGGCCAGATACACTAACATGGCTTCACAAGCAGACGGGGTATGTCAGTGACAACGTCATGTCTCATGCTGAATAGTTGCACCGGTGGCTCCCCTGTTTGTGGCCAGCACCGGAGCGAATTGTAATAGCTCAGTCCTGTTTGATTGTGAGTCTCATTGTCCGGGAGTGAACTAACCACTGTGCGAGTGCAACTGCTACCATTCTATACAGTGTCTGCATGTAGGGAGCACATTCATATACAACTAGTGCACAGGAAGGTTGAAGCAACTAAAGGCTAACGACATGGCAATTAGTAATGGATATACACATTTAACAATGGCCAATGTCTCAGCTTAGGTTTCCTTTTGGTAGTAACAATGTGTCTGACTGACTTTTTCTGTTCACTATGGAAGTCCAACAGGAAAAGGCCTAACTGATCCGTCTCCATCTCTTTCAATTCCCATCACCCTCTGTATCCCACCCTCTCTCTAGCCCTCTAATACTCTCTCCTCTCTCTCTGTTGGTCTGTGTATATAGCACAGTCTGTATGTGTGTGCAGTGGGCTGCCCAGTGTAATTGCCTAGCCCCAGCTGATGAATAGTGTACCGGCTATATCCCCATAGGGCTGGATGAGGACGGGATTAGCATCAGAGGCTAGCAGGACGGAAGCAGCAACTCAATGTGCACAAGGGCTTATCTTCTCGCAGAGATGCTTCCTCCCTCACAGGCCTCTGTTTCCTCTTCCCCATCCCTCTGCTGCCCACGCCCCGCACCACTGTAATTACAGCCTTATCACACACATGGAGCTCACACACACACACAGTTACACACACTTGTGTGCATACACACACACACTCACATGCGTGTACGTAATGGCACAGCGTAACACACTGACACAGTGTACACAGTCACACATCCAAAGTCTGGGTGGAGAACCAGGTTTTGAGGCTTCCTCAGAATGGAAACTTCGTATTTTCTGTGTTAGGGGAGAAGAGTGCTCTCTTTCTCTCCTCTCCGCTTCACTTTCTCTCCAAACATCACACTCTGTGCTGTTCGTCCTCTCTGCAAAGATCATCTTCTGAATGTCCTCTGTTTCTAAAAATGTATCTATATATTTTTTTCATTTCCTACTGTAATAATTTGAAACTAAATGGCTTCTCAGTTTGTCTTTGCTTGATGGAATGTTGTAAAAGTGCCTTTGCCTGCTGTGGTTCAAGATAAACGTCTTGTTTTCTAGTCTGATGTGAATGTGTCTCCTGTTCTCTTGCGTTCTATGATGACTTCAGCATGTGGCCTAATATCCTGTCTCTCTGTCTGTCTGTCTCTCGCTCTCTCGCTCTCCCCAGAGCAGTTTTTGGTCACAGCCTGTCAGGTACACTCCTCTCTTTGGATTTCACTGTCTCTAACTTTCTCGCCACCTTTCTACCTCACCTCCACCAGCTAATATAACACGCCATGCTTTTCCCTCCGTCCGACATGCATTAGACCTCCACAGATAATGTGTTTTCCTCTAGATAAGGTCGTTTCATGTGGTTGAATGTACAATATTTCTAGGATTTTAGGCCTCTTCTAGGTCATCCAACGTATGATGTGTCACCAGAACGTTTTGGTTGCCATGTTTGCGAGACTCAATTTAGGAACATATTTCAAAATGCCTGTCAAGTAGTCTAATTTCTACACCCAAGAAGCAGAAATCATATGGGCCATCATTATTGAGGAGCTCTACAGTCTACGAGATAATTGCTCTCTCTGGTGCTTTTAATGAAAAAGGCTGCAGGGGCCATGCTAATCAAACTGACACAAGACACGTCTATAAAACTTAACAGGTAAAGTTGTCTATGTTCCTTTGATACTTGTTCCTTTGCATTAGCAGACATGCAGATTAGTGTGCTACAGCAAGTCTTGACTGCTATAGCCACACACACACACACACACACACACACACGCACACACTATTAGTGCAGAGTGCAGCTGATACAGCAGTACGCTACACTCCTTCAGCACTGTCTGTGTACAGTAGCTAACCTCCCTAACTGACCTTCACCCTCTGCCTCCTTTCACAGAGAGACCCCCCCCCCCCCCGTTCTGTTCGGCTCTGTTAAGACGTCTACAGCTTATTTTCTCTAACAAGCACTCGCAGCGAGAGAGCAAGCACAGACGTCTTCTAAGCCTCGCCGCCTTCTCGCCCATGTCGACAAAGCTGTTGTTTTGTTGTTGCTCAGTCTGAAACCATGTCCTAGTGGTATTAATAGAGAGAAAGAGAGAGCGGGGGGAGGGAGGAGGAGGGTTGTTGTGTTTTGTTTCACTGCTAGTGGGTGGCATGTCAGGCTAGCTGGGAGTCTCTGGTTCGAGATCATTAGGGGGGCGAGGATATTGGCTACTCTTCTAGCTTATATGAGGGGGAGACGTGCACACACACACGGCTCATGTGTGTACATTGAATACTGCACTACCATCTACAGTGTTCAGATTAACATAAAGACCCCCAACAGAGCCCATATTGCACATCTGGTGCCACTTTAGTTACAATGCTCTTCTATTGTTACCTCACAGGTGCTTGCACTAACAAAGATAATTGCATTTTGGTGTTGCTTGCTCTTTTGTCTTTGTGCCATGCTGTGAAAAAGGGACTAGTGTTCCTGGCTGCAGTGAATAAGATACTCCAGTGTTAACCTTCGTCCATATTAACCTAGCTGTGGTGGTTGTAACGCTACGCTGTGGTGGTTGTAACGCTACGCTGTGGTGGTTGTAACGCTACACTGTGGTGGTTGAAGCATTGCTCGAACCATATGAGTCGTTGCAGTGGTTGTAAATGATCCATGCTACGCTACTTAGTCAAATGGTGATTCTGACTGTCTCTGTCTGTCTCCCTGTGTGTGTGTGTGTGTGACAGGGTTCTGGCTCCGGGGTACCAGGCGCCCCTGTGGTACTCCTCAGCTCTCTGAACACGGACGTGGTGTGTGAGCGCGTCACACACATCGAGGGCATGGACCCTAGCATGCTGGCCCAGTACACCGCCACCATCAAGAAGGTGAGGCCTGCTATACACACACACACACACAACCCTCATACACACACACTCGGCCTCCTACGTTTGCTTATACAACACTTCTGTCAATAAAGTTGATTCAAAAGATTCAATATCAGTCATGTCAGTGTGTCCATTTCACACAAGGGGTGTATCTCAATATGCAATTTGCGTCAGAACGGAACAGTTGGAGCATGAGTCCAAATCAAAGTATGCAGAACATAGGCCAATTCTCAGATGTGTACTTTTCAAAGCATGCTCCGATGCAAGCTTCAACTGAAATATGAACGTAATATGACGCAACCACATAAAATACATCTCAACATTTCTTGAATGCCATCGGGTTTTGAGCTGAGGTGAGAGAAAATCATCAAGGCTAAAACCGGCACTTTTTACTGAAACGTTGATTAATGTGCACTGTCCCTGTAAAAATAAAATAAACTCCGACTTTGGAATGAAATGTTGCCCACTCGCATCGCATATGTTACCTGAATACAATATTTTATGTTGATACGTTAATAAATACATACTGTGTTAATTTTGGCATGTTTAACTGCCTAGAATATCCACTGTAGTGTGCATAGACCAGAGGCTGGCTAACGAAGAATTAGCTGCTCGCTAGCTACCCATGAAGAATTTGTAGCTAACGTTAGCCAGCTACTGACCTAACAACATTCGTTTTAGGTCACTTTTACATGTAAAACTAGCTGGCTGGCTAGATTAATAGGATTCACATATAGCTAGCTGATAATTATGAAGTTACAAGCTCACGTTTGCTTTATGTAGTTATCTTGTTTAGTTTGTATTGTTCAAAGTTAATGCAGTAGCATGGGAGTGTGCATTGCTTTTCAAATGTAAATTTGTATGTACTCAAGTCCTCCGAGAACAAACTTGCAGCATGAGAGTGTGGAGCATGGTGGTATGCATATTGATCAACACCCAAGGGTTTAATTTCTGTCTGTATTAAAGTTCTAATGCAGCTGTTTTTATCTCAATATTAAATCATTTCTGGTTAACAATTCCATACTGTACTGTGATTGATTGTTTTCAATTAAAATGGTCAAAAAGAAACAAAAATAGCTTCTTAGCAAAGAGCAATTTCTCAAGCAAGATTTTTTTGCTAGGACTGTCTGGGAGTGGTTGGAGTGGGGAGGGGAAAACTGAAAGCTAGCTGTTATTGGTAGAGAGGTTTGGAACTTCTTTCTTATTGGTCTATTAACTCATCTATTAACTACCGTCGGATGATGTCACTAGGCAGGCCAAAGCTCCATCACACCTGTCCGCAATGGATGTGGCTGAAATAGCCGTATCGACAAAATTGAAGGGGTATCCACATACTTTAAAACACATTTTTTACTGCAATGGGCCTTTTAATAATGATCTGAGTAGGCTTTATATGGCCCAACAAAACAGCCGAAGTCGCTGTCTGCATTGAGCTTCCAGTCCATTTAGACAGGATGTCATTAATGTCTAGGCAATATATAAATTCCTGTAGACCAGGTATTCCCAAACTGTGTGACGCGTAGCAATGCCGACGGGGGTACGCAAAATAAAAATGTGATTCACATTTTTTTCTTCACATTTTCAAACGGTACATTTTCCAATTGGGCTACACATTTGGGTGAGTTTTTTTCTCGCCTGAGTAGCCTCCGTTTCACTGCCAAAAATAAAATGATACCATCTGGTGTTTAGCGAAATAACACAATGTCAAATGTTTCATTGCTAAATTGTAATTATTTCACCACTAATGGCCTATTTATTGCCTTACCTCGCTTATCTTACCTCATTTGCACAAACTGTATATATACTTTTTTTATTGTGTTGTTGACTGTATGTTTGTTTATTCCATGTGTAACCCTTTGTTGTTGTTTGATTTGCACTGCTTTGCTTAATCTTGGCCAGGTCGCAGTTGTAAATTTAAAAAATAAGCCATGGGACATTTTGGAGTGAGCATAAAGATGACTTCGAGTAGTAAGACATGTATAAAAGCAACAGATACCATTAAGAAGGGGCTAGAAGTATCTTATATGGTGAGCTACCAAGTGGCTATGACAGGTAAGCCCCATACTATTGTGGAGGACTTAATTCCTCCTGCTGCCATGGATATGGCTGGAACAATACTGGGGGAAAAGGCCCAAAAAACTATACAGACAATGCCTTCATCAAACAACACTGTTTCACAATGCATCAGTGACATGGCAGGAGATGTTTTGAAACAATTACTGCTTCGCATACAAGCCAGTGAATTATATGCGTTACAGCTGGATGAGTCAACAGACGTAGCGGGCCTGGTACAGCTCCTGGTATATGTCCGTTACGTTTATGGGGGGTCAATTAAGGAAGACATCTTCTTCTGCAAACCACTGGAAACCAGGACAACATGAGAGGATATTTTTAACGTACTGGACAGCTTTGTGACATCAAATGGACTTTGGAGGTCAATATGTGTTGGTATCTGTACTGATGGCGCAAAGCCATGACAGGGAGACATAGTGGAGTGACGCATGTGTAAGCAGTTGCTCCCAACGCCACTTGGGTACACTGCAGCATCCACCGAGAAGCTCTTGCTGCCAGGGGAATTTGGACACTACAGTGAAAATTGTTAACTTTGTTAAAGCAAGGCCCCTGAACGCTCATGTATTTTCTGAATTATGCAATGATATGGGCAGCGACCGACCATGTAACACTTTTACAACATAGTGCTCTGGTTATCAAGGGGCAACTTTTTTTTTTAAATTGAGAGACGAGCTTAATGTTTTCATTACTGACTATCATTTTCACTTGTCTGACCGCTTCCATGATGATGAGTTTCTCACACGACTTGCCTATCCTGAATGATCTGAATCACAGGGATTCTCTGAAACTATATTCAATGTGCAGGACAAAATTGAGGCTATGATTAAGAAGTTGGAGCTCTTTTCTGTTTCTATTAACAAGGACAACACGCAGGTCTTTCCATCATTGTATTATTTGTTTTGTGTGCAAATGAACTCAAGCTTACAGACAATGTCAAATGTGATATAGCGAAGCATCTGAGGGAGCTGGGTGAGCAATTATGCAGGTACTTTCCCGAAATAGACGACACAAACAACTGGATTCATTATTCCTTTCGTGCCCTGCCCCCAGTCCACATATCGATATCTGAACAAGAGAGCCTCATCGAAATTGCAACAAGCGGTTCTGTGAAAATTGAATTTAATCAGAAGCCACTGCCAGATTTCTGGATAGGGCTTCGCTCAGAGTATCCTGCCTTGGCAAATCGCGCTGTTAAGACATTGATGCCCTTTTAAACCACGTACCTATGTGAAAGTAGATTGTGTAGAAAATTATTTAAGACTGAGACTCTCTCCAATACAACCCAACATTGTAGATTTATGTACATCCTTTCAAGCACACCCTTCTCATTAACCTGTGGTGAGTTATTCACAATTTTTGAGGAACAAATACATTTTTTTCTGTAAGATGGCTAAATAAAGAGCAAAATTATTGATTATTATTATTTGTGCCCTGGTCCTATAAGAACTCTTTGTCACTTCCCGCGAGCTATGTTGTGACAAAAATTCACACTTATTCTTATGGGACAGTTGAGCTAACATAGGCTAATGCGATTAGCATGACATTGTAAGTAACAAGAATATTTCCCAGGACATAGACATATCTATCATTGGCAGAAAGCTTAAATTCTTGTTAATCTAACTGCACAGTCCAATTTACAGTAGCTATTACAGTGAAAGAATACCATGCTATTGTTTGAGGAGAGTGCACAGTTTTGAACATGAAAGTTATTACTAAACAAATTAGGCGGGCTTTGGGCAGTCTTGATACGATATTTTGAACAGAAATGTACTGATTCATTGGACTAAAACTTTGCGTGCACACTGCTGCCATCTAGTGGCCAATATCTAAATTGCACCTGGGCTGGAATAATACATTATGGCCTTTCACTTGCATTTCAAAGATGATGGTACAAAGAAAATACAAAATAACTTGTTATTTTTCTTTGTATTATCTTTTACCAGATATATTGTGTTATATTCTCCTACATTCCTTTCGCATTTCAATAAACTTCAAAGTGTTTCCTTTCAAATGGTACCAAGAATATGCATATTCTGCTACAGGCAGTTAGATTTGGGTATGTCATTTTAGGCGAAAATTGAAAAAGAGGGAGGGGTGTGTGTGTGTGCAGGCTTACAATTATGGTTAAAAACAACATTTGAGAGTGCGCTGACCCTGGTGCTAGAGGGGGTATGCAGCTGGAGGTTGAATGTTTGAAGAACCACTGCTCTAGACCCCAGTCGGCCCACCTAACAACACTTTAAGTGAGACATTGTCTTTGTAAAATGATTTATTGTTTTGTGAGGTGCAGAACCGGGGACACATTTGTTTCCTGAGGAAAGTATAGCAATGTAGAGTTTATACAAGCTCATGTTTGGAAATGTGGCCCAGGACTACTGTATACCATCGGAAGGTAGTAGCCACCCTTTGCATGGATGATAGCTTTGCACACTCTTGGCATTCTCTCAACCAGCTTCATGAGGTAGTCACCTGGAATGTATTTCAATTAACAGGTGTGCATTGTTAAGTTAATTTGTGGAATTTCTTTCCTTCTTAATGCGTTTGAGCCAATCAGTTGTGTCATGACAAGGTAGGGTTGGTATACAGAAGATATCCCTATTTGGTAAAAGACCGAGTCCATATTATGGTAAGAAAAGCTCAAATAAGCAAAGAGATTAAGACATGAGGGTTAGTTAATGCGGAAAATCTCAAGAACTTTGAACGTTTCTTCAAGTGCAGTCGCAAAAACCATCAAGCACTATGATGAAACTGGCTCTCATGAGGACCACCACAGGAAAGGAAGACCCAAAGTTACCTCTGCTGCAGAGGATAAGTTCATTAGAGTTACCAGCCTCAGAAATTGCAGCCCAAATAAATGCTTCACAGAGTTCAAGTAACAGACACATCTCAGCATCAACTGTTCACAGGAGACTGCATGAATCAGGCCTTCATGGTTGAATTGATGCAAAGAGACCACTACTAAAGGACAGCAATAAGAAGAAGGGACTTGCTTGGGCAAAGAAACATGCTCAATGGATGTTAGACCGGTGGAAATCTGTCCTTTGGTGTAATGAGTCCAAATTTGAGGTTTTTGGTTCCAACCGCTGTGTCGGTGGCGTGATGGTGTAGGGGTGCTTTCCTGGTGATATCTTTAGAATTCAAGGCACACTTAACCAGCATGGTCACAGCATTCTGCAGCAATACGCCATCCCATCTGGTTTGCGTTTAGTGGGACTATCATTTTTTTTTCAACAGGACAATAACCCATAGCACACCTCCAGGCTGTGTAAGGGCTATTTGACCAAGAAGGAGAGTGATTGAGTGCTGCATCAGATGACCTGGCCTCCACAATGACCTAACCTCAACCCAATTGAGATTGTTTGGACTGCAGAGCGAAGGAAAAGCAGCCAACAAGCAGCCTCTGCCTCTCTCAGCATATGTGGGAACTCATTCAGGACTGTAGGAAAAGCATTCCAGATGAAGCTGGTTGAGAGAATGTCAAGAGTGTGCAAAGCTGTCAAGAAGACAAAGGGTGGCAACTTTTAAGAATCTCAAATATAAAATCTATTTTGATTTGTTCAACACTGTTTTGGTTACTTCGTGATTCCATATGTGTTATTATATGTTTGATGTCTCCACTATTATTCTACAATGTAAAAAATAGTCAAAATAAAGAAAAACCCTTAAATGATTGGGTGTGTCCAAACTTTTGACTGGAACTGTACATTTGGGCCTACTTTACTCAATTTATGCCCACTTATGCCCTAATTTATACAGTATGGGGCAGATTCCCGGACACAGATTAAGCCTAATCCTTGAATAAAAATCAAGCTTGATGGAGAATCTCCATTGATAGTGCTTTTTAGTCCAGGATTAGGTTTTATCTGTGGCCGAACTGGCCCAATGTGCATGTATTTGATCAGTCGTGATCATGTCTCTCCCTTTCTCCGTGTTAGGCCAATGTGAATGGCCGGGTGCTGTCTCAATGCAACCTGGAAGAGCTGAAGAAAGAGATGAACATGAACTTCGGCGACTGGCAACTCTTCAGAGGCATGGTAAGACAAAGCCTCCACCTCCGCTTTTAAATACTCAATATCCTCCTTCTATTTCTTTGATATGTACATTAATATTGATTTCCTGATTTATTATTATTTCTTTTTTTTATTCACCAAATTTGTGTTTTGTGTTTTGTTTTATTGTCTTCTAAAAAAAAAATCAGGGCATCTTGTAATACATCTTGAGCCTTCTCTGGAGACATCGGAGGGTTTTATAATCCGTATTACGAGAACGTCTGCAGTCTGCTCCGCTCGCTCGGGGGGCTGGAATCAGGAACACATGTAGCTTGCGTTGATCAGATGTCCGTTTGTGCCTCCTTCCACAAACGAATGTTGTGTTGCCAGAACGTGGCCAGCCAGCGAGCCATCTGGTCCAAGATGGCTGAGATTTAGATGAAGGAAGGTTATTGTCAGTGGGAGCTGCAGTCAGCCAGTCTCCATGCAGTCGAGGGGTCTGACTCTGAATAGCTGCAAGGTTTTACAACCTCTGAGCACTTCCCAAGCCATCTGATGTGGAGACCGGACCACTACTGTATGCATATAGGCCCTATAGAGTTGACATCATATATACTCACCATCTATTGAACTAAAATACTATTACTGACTTTGTGTTAAAAGTCTACAGTATTAAGATGATGGTGATGTATTGTGTGCTGAATCAGTGTGCAGTGTGTTGAATCTATTCCCATTGGTTGTGTGTTGTTCTATAGAGTTTGTAGTTGTATGTTGGTTTCATGGCTAGTGTTTATACTGTATATTGGCTCTGCAGCTGTAGATATTTCCTATGTTGAGTCTATGTATACCTTGTGGTGACATGTTTGCTCTGCACATGGCTGGCTGTATGCTTCTCTCTCTAACAGTCCACTCTCCCAGGTGATGGAGCAGCGTCATGGAGAGAGCCAGGCCCTGCAGGATGAGTCTCATGCGGCCAGCGAGCAGGGCAGCAGCGTAGTCAACGTGGAGACGGCCAGGCACCAGGGAGCTCCCCACGAGGTGGGCAGCTACAGCTTCAACCTCAGCTTCGAGGAGCTGAGTAACGCAGGCCTGGGTCTGGAGGAGCCCCCGAGACCCACTCAGCACTGGCCCGTGGTGAGTTGAATACACACACACCCACTTGTATACACATCTGCACACACACACGTACACACAGACACTCATTGAGAAATACGGTACACTCACGTACACACACACACTGCAACACACGTTCATATGCACCTGCAGTATATACACAGACTCAGGTCCTGTCTTCTACTCATGAGAACAGATAAACACATTCACATACCCACAAAAATACACAAACATACCAAGCCATCCAAATACCCTTAAAGCAGACATGTAAGCAAGTACAGTTGCTAGTGAAAGTCTAAACACCCCTTGCAAAGTCTTTTGTATTTTACTTTCTTGAAATTATTATTATTATTTTTTAAACGATACAATTGTTATTCTTTTTATTTTTTACTACAGATCTGCACAACCTACTCCACATTTTCAAAGTTAAAGTAAAATTATAGAAAATGTTTCAAATAAAAAATGTCACCAACCACCTCAATTCGGTCTTATGTAACAAAATTTGAAATTGTGTTTTTTTTTGTTGTTGCCTGAGATAAAAGTAGAGACTCAGAGCTTCAAATGGTATATCATACACTGCAGTTGAGGAACAATGGGAAAGTAGTTCTGCTTTGAACGTTGATAAACTTGCACCGCACTCTTGAGAAAATGTTTTTGTACACGTACTGGAGAGCTCTTCTTTGTCTACACCCATTCAGCATCGTTCACACCCTCTTAAGCCTTAGCCCCACCCACCTCTTTAAGGATTCACATGTCAGGCCATGTGGTTAACAGAGTGAGTAGTGTAGTAAACAACCAAAGATTTCAAGACTAAAAGCGGTGAAAGTAGCGGTGAAAATACACTTTATCAAGTCCTCTGCCTTTATCCTAATCTGACTTTGAAAGTGTCCAGACACACACATTGTATAATTATTAGATGATGCTTACCCAGATACTTTGATGGGTCATGTGAAATAAATGCTATACCCCCCCCCCCCCCCCAGTCCAGTCTCAGTCCTGGATTTAATCTGCTTGAAAATCAGAGACAAGGTTTGAATATTGCTGTCCATCAATGATTCCCAACCAATTGTACTGTGCTTGAGAAAACAATGGATTATGTTGCACTAAGAGTTGTGTAAGGTTGGTAGAATCTTATTCAAAAAGCTTTATTTTCAGCACTCGGTGGTCATGTCCTGTGAGCTTGTGTGGCCTACCACTTCAAGGATGAGCCATTGTTGCTCCTAGACGTTTCCACTTCAAAATAACAGCACTTACAGTTGAACGGGGCAGCTCTAGCAGGGCAGAAATTTGACAGACTGACTTGTTGGATCCTATGATGATGCCACTTTGAAAGTCACAGAGTTCTTCAGTAAGGCCATTATACTGTCAATGTTTGTCTATGGAGATTGAATGGCTGTGTGCTCAAAGTTATACACCTTTCAGCTACAGGTGTGGCTGAATCCACTAATTTGAAGGGGTGTCCACATACTTTATGTGTTGCCATAAATGTTGGTAGAATCTTACTAAAAATGATTCACATCTGTGTAATGGCTGCCAAAGGTACTTTCACCAAGTATTAACTCTGGGGTGAAGACATCCACAATCAATTGTGTCGATCTGTAGGGAAAATATCCAGTTGAATCCCATTTTACATAAACATTTAAGGCAGCAAAAATGTGAACTGTGCAATGGGTGTGTAGACTTTCACTAGGCACTGTATACACTTACACAATCAGTCATTGAACTCATCAGAGCTAAAATAGCATGTGGATTTCGGTGAGATCACGGCAGTTTTGCCCTCCCCTGGTTGAGGAAGTTGACGTGGCGGATCACAAACACACATGCAGACTCACACCACCAAAAGGCAAGGCAAGGTGTTAGAAAAGCTGTTATTTTTGCCCTCTCTGTTCAACCGCCAACACGCGAACCTATACGCAAACATATAAACTTCTTCTCTAGTATGGCTGTCAGTTTTCTCCTGTCATTATTAGTTCATTGGTGGCTTGCAGTGCTGTTAACTTGTAAATTCAAACAGCACCACCATGACCACAAACCCCATGAGATTGTGCTATTTTACCCAAACCAATAACGTCCATGATGCATCCCGTTCCCCCCTCAACCATAACAAAAACCATTATACCGCACGTTCCCCTCTTCTCCCCACCCCTCCCCCAGGCGGCCACCCACCGCACCCCCAGCATGTCCAGCCTCAACTCCCAGGAGTCGTCCAACGATATCTGCAAGCTGACGGACAAGCAGCAGGCAGAGTACCGTGACGCCTACCGCGAGTACATCACCCAGATGACCCAGCTGGACGTGGCCGGAAGCGGGGGAGAGAAGCCCGTCCAGCCCCACCCGGGCCAGTTCCTCCAGAGCCGAGAGGCCCGAGAGCCAGAGGAAAAGGACAAAGACGGGGCCGAGCAGGAGGGACGCAAGCCCTCTTTCTCCACCAAGAGAGGGGCCAAAGCTACGGATGCGGTCGATACAGATGCCCCCCTGGACCCCATCAGCGAAGAGGACGAGAAGATGTATTCCAGCTCCTCCAAAGCAGGGGGCTCCAAGGTGAAGGGAGCAGGGCCTCGATACCACAAAGTCCCCAGTGACGAGGAGTCAGACAACACCCCTCTGCTCCAGGAAAAAGGGAAGGAGGGGGGAGCCCAAGCGACACCCGACATTGTCCAGGACAAGAAGGACTCGTCTGACTCTGGGCTGAGGTCTGGTGAGAGCTCCTCGGACCACTCCCTAGAGGAAGCCGAAGAGGTTAATAAAGCAGACCTGATAGAGCTGGAGCTAGAATGTCTGGTAAAGAAGAGGGGCCTGCTGTCCAGCAGTCTGAGTGGACTCCAGGATTCCACCATCGCCCGCATGTCCATCTGCTCCGAGGCCCCGTCCGAGGGCAGCCTAATGGCCTCCAGCCCCGACGAAGCCTGGTTCCCCGCCAGCTTGTCCATGAGCAACCTCAACCACGCCTCCAGCACCACCACACTCAACAACAACAGCAACAACGCTGCCACCACCAACACCAGCCAAGACAACCAAGACACAGAGAGCTCCACCCCAGGCTCCAGCACTGCCTCAACCACGGGGCCCATCCACAACCAGAACCTGCGTGGGATCATCCTCAAGAGGGCCCTGAGCACCGGGGGGGCCCTCGAGGGACGCACAGGGGCCCCTGATGCCATTATTCTGGAGGATGAGAGGGAGAGTGTCCTGTGAGAGTGTCCAGGCCTTTGAGGTCCCGTAGACGTTGCTTGATGTGCTTCTGAAAAATAAAAGTCCTTACAAATCTGTTACATTGATATAGATGGCAATAAAAACAGGCCTATTAATCTGCAAATTAATTTTATTAAATACTGAAGGTTGTTAGAAAATTTGAGAGAAAATGTTACAGCATTCAACCAAAATAAGCATGGATTAAAACGAAGGAGATCACCTTGTTTGCCAACCATAAAAATATGAAATAATGTGGGTTGATAAATGAATGTCCTGGCTTGTAGACAAACCAAAAATACATCAAGAACTCAGGATACATTTTGTGAAATAATTTGAAAGTTAATGACATCAGACTAATATGGAATAAGTCAAATTTTTAAATGTCCCTGTAATTCAGTTAGATGTTGTGATGTTCGTTTTTGCTGTTGGAAAAGGGTAGTGAATTGTGGAGTGATGTGATTGTGGATCCGTATGAATGTGGTGTTGGTGCGATGTTGTATACTGTACTTCATTATAGCTTACTGAAAAATCAGATTTGGCTTTGTGCTTAAACTAAATGTTCCTCAATTGTAGTTATCAAGTAGGCTACCAGTGAAAATGTGCCATGTTCAAACATGAGTTAATTGGTGTCGTATTGCTGTGAATTCATATGTGACTGAAAGGTCTTTTTCTCCAAACAATCTGCTGATGTTTTGTGCTGGAATTCTAGATTTAAAATCTATGAACAGTGTGGTAAGAAAAAGCGTGTTCCATGCACTACTGATATGTCTCAGGGTCTGAGCCTTTTTCAGAGTGCAATGTGAAACAATAAACATCTTGGCTGTCAGATGCATTTTCTTTTTTGAACTTCCTGCATAAAGTATAACAGTTCATAACTGGCTTCCCATCCCTTGAACTCTACTTTTCCTATGAGCTCAAGATAGACTTGTTTGTTGTTCAAAAATCTCATTAATTTCCCAAAGTCGGGGCCTCCCCTGGGTTCACGTTGTGGTTTTTGCCCTAGCAATACACATTTTGAATCAACTGTAGTGCTAGGGAAAGAAACTAAACTTGCACCCAGGGGAGGCCCCAGGACTGACTTAGGAAAACCCTGCCATATAGAAAGGGTTAAAACATAATTGCGTCAGCTAGACTTTATTTTCACCAGTAGGTGGCAGATTCTCCATACAAACCCACATTAGGCCAAAGACGCATCACTGAACGGTGGGCATGAACTTTCACTTGTGGGGAAAAGGTAAGGCGACCAAATTGGTTATGACATAATATACATATGCATAATACCGTGGCCAGCCGATTCTAAGCACTTCCCTTCGTATGTTGGGCACAATTGAGAGTATACTCTTCTGTGTAAAGGAACTCAAGCTTTCCAATTTGTGGGGAAATGGTGAGCCTGTGCTTTGTCATTCTACCTGTAAAAGTGGAATAATGTGCTGCTATAGTTTAGGCTTGCGCATGGAGCAGTAACCAGGTAGTTCGCCTTACTGTTGTCATTGCACGGTCAGACAAAACGAACACATGCGTTGTTATTTTCATGTTGATTGTCATGACACAGACATCCTGAAATGTAGCACTATGGGTCGGTGTTTCTTTTCTACAAAATAGTATGTCGATCTGCACTGGCAGGCCATTTAAAAATGACAATTGGTTTTGAAGTGTTTCTTTTCAGAAGTTAACAGCTTTGTGAGTCGCAGATTAATGCAGAATCTTATTGTCAATAAGAGAGGTTCTGTGATTGCACACAGGTGAGATAATCACATTTATTCCCAGTCTCCTATATGCCTACACCCTGGGAGTTTACCCAATCAGTGCGTGTTGAGGTAGAATTACGTCTTAATTCCTGAACTCAAGATGTTCAGGAATTGAAGAGGCAAACTAGAGAGCGTTGTGTGAATTTGAGCAATGTCACTGTAAATGACGAACTTAGTCAATGAGAATGGTATAGCCCCTAAGAAATGACACAACAATTTCTCACCATTCTTTACATTTAATCATTCAGTTGACGCAACTGTCATGAAAGATTGACATTCCCACTACAATGACTTCATTACCACCGCATCGGCTGGGAATTGAAACTCTTTTTGGGATTGTAGATGATCATGACAACCTAGCATTGCAGAACCATTTTCAGCCAAAACATTGTGTCACGTTACCTTTTGTAATTCCAATCTCAAGAACTTCTGTCTATAGGCTACAAGTTTCCATACAGCTGGGAGACATGCTCAAATAATGCATTTGATTTGTTTATTATTTTTTTGTATAAAAACGTTACAATTTACATTATTACTTTTATAAAAAGTTTCAGCATAATTAAGTACAGCATTACACTTTTGCAGAAATGTGCAATTCCTGCAACTATACAAGATAAAACTCAGAGTGCACAAGGTTTCGCGCGTTCGTTTTGTGTGATTTTTTTTTTTTTTACAACGTCCAGTCCATGTGCGAAGAAGAGTAACAATTCTGACAAGACAGACTAAACTATATACAGTAACTAACCAAGTTGCCTTCTATTCACTCTCCAATTCCGGAGAAAAAGCGAAGACTTCATGGGCGATAAGAGGAAATCCTTGTGACAATCTCTTATTTGTTTTTCTCCCCGTGTAGGGAGTATAGCGCGCCTTCCATTTCAAGAAAGGACCAAAACAAGTCTTAAGATAAATAATATGAGTGTCCGAACTGAAAACACATCACATAGATTGTCCTTTATAAGCAAAGTCTCTTGATTCAATTGAAGAAAATCCAGAACCCGAGGACAAAAATGTAGGGGGAAAAAGTCCGGTTCCCAGGTCCTGTGTGTTGTGTGTCTTAACCAAACACCTGCAAAAGATTGAGAAAGAGGCGTGTTTAGAAAATGCAAACAGGGCAGAGATCCGGACAGACTGGCGCCAGGGAGGAAGCCGCAGTTTTAACATTTAACCAAACACTCAAATACTGAGCAAACCCTGAGCTCCAGATGTACACACACACACACAAGCGCAGCATAGGGCACTTTCTCATTCAACTTCAGCCTACTATCTGGGAGAGAATCCGCCGAAATTGCAGTTCAGATGGGTTTAGCCTCTTGCACCAATTATGTAGACATTAGTAATAATCCAGACCACCATTTATTTTATATTACAGACGAGCGTTGCTCCGTTATAACACAATAACAAAGAATTTGCCTATACTGTATAGCAAAAATGTTTGCAATGTATTCCGTTCAAATAGTGAACAAATTAACAATGAGATAATGATTAGCCTACTGTCGGAAATATGCACCGACTTTTCAATTTCGTTGAATTCTGCCACAACCGGCTGTGGGCAAATAGACAAACAAACCCCGGACATAATAGTACAGACAGAGTAGAGAACACAGCGTACCTACCCGCTTTAACGATGAAGATTCCTGCTGTCATCTGTTATCAGCTCTGATGGGAACTCCGGAGACTGAAAAACAAACATATATATTCATTAGCACCGCCGCAGTCAAATACATGGTATTATTGAGATCACACACAAAAATGCCTACCCTCGCAATGTTGATCATGGATAACATGCCTTTTGTAAACCAAATGGTGTAATTTCACAATAGACCACAATTGCGCATAGTAAACGCACTCAAAATGCGCAGGCCAATAGGTAAAATAGACCCAAGCAAATGTAGCATCTTTGTTTATATTCTTCTGATATTTCAGACAATATCCTTACCTGTAATGACAAGATGCTGATATCTGTATTGAGAGTTGTTAGGGGAGTCCTGGATGTCGCTTGCCCCGGTCGCGGGTGATGGAGGCTCGTTATTGCGACATTGGAGTCAAGTGCGATCTGCAGGTCCAGAATATAGTCGATGACATGCTGCAGGATTTCCATCTTGCTCACGTTTTTGTTTTGAGGGATGCTGGGCACCAGCTCCTTCAGCTTGGAGTAGCAGTCGTTCATGTTGTAAAGCAGGCTTAATGGATCATCCACCGGAGTCTTGCTCCGAGAGATTCCCAGACTATGTTCAGACAGATTCGCGCTGTTTTTCCGGAAAGATCTTACTGGGCTTATTGCTTTCATGTTGAGACTTGGTGCGAGACGTTCAGTGCTTTCGATGAGAGGTTGGTTTTAGTATTCTTTCTGTTCCTTCGCAGACGGGTCGGTCGGTGAGCGAACGGACTGGATTTCCAAGCTGTCATTGTCGCTTATATAGCCAGCAGGCTGGGTTTGCAACGCAGGGGTTTTGTTTGTGCTGATTGGATGAGTAGGTTACGTCAATCCCCCCTCCTCGTGCCCTACCATTGGTCAAGACTGCCTCACAGTCTGGTTCCTCCTTTTTCTTCCGTGTTCTCAGCCAGTGAAAACGCATGTTGAAGGTGGCACGGTGAGAGCTCTTCAGCTCCGGTGGGCAATTTGGAAAATTGAGCCCTTACCTGTTTCTGATGATTCGTAATTTGGCATCACGAGCTTGTGAAGCTCTAGCGTGCATTTTTCTGCTGACTTTAATTGAATGTAAAATAAAGGGTGGAATGTTAACAAAGCTCTTCTGAAGGATTTAACGTAAGAATACTAAAATACAACATCTTATAATGATTTGTATCCATGTGTAAAATGCATCCGGATTTATAAAGGTGAAGGGGCTGATACGCTCTAATTGTCACAATATCGTGGTTTATAGTCAAGATTAGAAGAGCTCGCTGTCTCTCACACACGCATTCCTTCCTCCCTCACACGCGTTCCGTCACTGTCTACATAACACTACAACCTTGTGATTAATTTGACCATTATCTCGTATTTGAAGTGATGTATAGCCTATAAGAATGTTATATTTTTAAAGATGAAGAAATTCTGATTGCAGGAATTGTCCATTACAAATCTCAGGGCATGCCATCAGATGTTGAATGAATACATGGACCAAGCATGTATAAAATGGTGATAACAGAAATGTGAACTTTGAATGGGTCATTAAACTGAACTTTGAATGGGTCATTACAGACCCCGGACCGAGCCTACATGGCATGCTTGCTCACACACTGGATCAGTAGGGAAATATGGATTCTGCATAATAGGGAATATTTGAAATAAAACAAGAGGGTGTATGATTGTGCACATTACTGTGAGACATAGGTGATCACTGTCAGTTTGTATTAGGCCACTTGGATGACGTCTGGATGGACACTGTGCTTAAAGGTCCTCAATAATACCTACAACACATTTCGTCAGGATGGCAATAATGCAAAACACTGATTGAACAACAGATCCGTTGGTTGCAAAAATGTTAGGCTACAGTAGCATTGTTCTGTATTAATGAGGCTACATGCGGTTGCATTCTTCAACTGGTGCCGGGCACAGGGCTCCAAAACTCGCGGAGTGATGCGGCACAAACTAATTGCACCGGGGCTGTTGTGGACTGCAGCGGGTGGTCGTTTCGATTTGTGGATTAAAATGCGTAGTTTACTGAAGTGTATTAATTTTCTATAATGAATCAGAATGTGTTTCTTATCCTTGTTTTGGGATATAATATTCCGAATATAATAAATATTGCAAAAACGACCCAAAATTATATTTGGGAGAAAAGTGCTGTATATCCACCAATATGCCTATATAATCTAGCAGAACATGCATTTCAACACCAAATGCAGTCCTAGAAAGTACTGCGCAATTGATTCTGATGTTTGGATAGTAGTCCGTCCTCTGCGTACAAGACTGAGCTCTCATGTGCAATAACAAATGTTATACAAACCAATGGGTATAGCCGTCCTCCCACCACCAAAGATTTCTGAAAATTATATTGCCAACACTTGAATAAAAAGAGGGCTATTAAATGTTTGGGCAGCAATTTACGTACATTATGCAGTTTTGCTTTTGCAGCCACGAGACAACTTCGAATATTTAACAAGTCTTTATGCATTTTCCGACTAGATGTGGAATTCTTGCACTCAAATTCAAGTCGTATTGTCACATGCACACGCACAGTGAAATGCTTAACTTGCCATCTCTCCACAACAGTGCACTATTCAGTCATGTTCACATCTGGTGCAATCGGATTTGTCCATTTTCTCTCCTCTTTTTTTTCGTTCTCACAGCTGTGTACATTTCACATGACACCCTGACTGATCCATGACAAGTGATGAATTGGCACCAAGCGAGCGCCAATAGGCCTACCGAACAGCACCGCGAGCTCATGCTCTCCGCAGAGTAGACTCTCTGGCGCCAGCTACGTGACGTCACCCATTCACAGCAGCCCTCCAGCCAGTCCTCACCGCGCCGCTCAGGCGGCTGCTATGGCGACCGGGGGCTGTAGTCAGCACGAGGTCTCAGCTGATAAACGGGACAGAACAGTGAGAGATCGGAGTCTAATTCGTCACCTCTGTCCTCCAGCAATCCGGGGCCCGTACACCTGCATCGATTAAGCATTTCATAAATTACATTGAAGTTGGGAAAGTGTCTCCCATCTTGGTTTGTGAAAAGAACAAGACACGAAAAGGACTGGCTGCCAGCATAACCAAGTGAGGAGTTTGGACACATTTTAGTTTTCAAAGCATTCTCTGGTTGATATGCAAAATAAAAACAATATAAAAACGTATATAAATTCAATTAAAAAATAGTTTAAAAAAAACTGTTTTCTGTTTCTTACTATTCTAACCTAGTATTGATTTGCTCAGTGCATTGTCAACAGCCTACCCAAATAGAGGAGATGCTTTCAGGTAGTTTTTACTCCTGAAACTTGATATCAACATAACTTTAAACTATCATTTTACCTCCTCAACCATGTGACATTTACCACCCTCTCAAGGGAACTGAACTAGAACGAAATTCTTCTTCATTTTTTTAAACAAATAAAAGCTTCAACCACTTTTCCGGTCACAAAACGATTTAGTTTAGGTTGAAAAGATAAGGTTCAGAAAACAATGCAGAACTGCCAACTAGTTGAAGTGAGCCCCATAGGCCGGCGTCAGAATGTCTGTGCCTCCTACTTCAAACTGTTGATCCAGTTTTCTGCAGTTGCACGTCCCTGACTGCCAACCATGTGCAACAAAGTGATCGCTATTTGACTCTCCCTATACATTTTATTCTATGAATATTGTGCGGACATAGTGTCCATTTGTTGTTTCAGATTATGTTTAGTCTATCTACTATTGATTAAATAAGTGTTATTCCCATCGCAAGAATTTAAGATTTGTGCGTTTAGTTGTAAAAGAAAACGGACAGCCTCCGGTTTAAATCATCTGTTAGCCTATTTATTAGCAGTGCTAATAATACAGGAATACATAGGTTATTATAGCCTATTTAGTTTGAAGAAAAACTTGCAGACAAACCTTACTCTAAACGCGTTTCAGAAAACAAATAAGATAAATCTTAACATCAGCCTACAAAGTTCCATCGATATCACGTTTTTATCTAAAACCTATATCGCGTTTTGTCAAAAACCTATAATTCATCCCTTCTATTATCCTCATCATCCGATTATGGTAAAAACTCAGCCTATGCAACATTATTTCTCAATTTCGGTTTGAGCGAGTTCTGCCTCCCTTTCGCTTACTGAAGAAAAGCATCCAGTCCAAGGGCACCGGTTCGCAGCGAAGTTTACATGTCTGTCCGCTCTGTATTCGGTATGTAAGAGTAATGCTTTGTTGTCGATTGAGAGGGGTGCCGCATAGTGCTTTGCTGTCGATTGAGAGGGTACCACACGCCTGTAGTGCGGCGCACGACTCTTGTAGCAACATCGACTGCATGGGCGGGGCTTTCGTGTTTTCCTATTGTTAGTCTTGAAAGAAAAGGGTGTCACCGGAAGTCAGTCTGTTACATTATAACAACTTGGTGCATAACTCTGAAATTCAGATAGCTGGGCTATTTTTGCTAATGGCTAGAGCATGGAGCGCACACATGCATTCGGGACATTATAATCCACATGAAAAGGCGAGGAAAATGTATATTATACACTTGAGTGTACCAACACGACCAGGTGAATCCAAGTGAAGGCTATGATCCCTTATTGATGTCACTTGTTAAATCCACTTCAATCAGTGTAGATGAAGTGGAGGAGACAGGTTAAAGAAGGATTTTAAAGCCTTGAGACAATTGAGACTGGATTGGGTATGTGTGCCATTCAGAGGGTGAATGGGCAAGACAAAATATCTAAGTTTCCCATGTGTATCAAGAATAGTCTACCACCCAAAGGACATCCAGCCAACTCGACTCAATATTAGGAAGGTGTTCTTAATGTTTTTTTTTACACTCAGTGTAAATATATGTATATAAATATATTACAAATACATTAGACAAAATGAAAGTTAATTTCCTATCCAAAACACTATACACTGAACAAAAAATGTCAACGCAACATGTAAAGTGTCAGTCCCTTTTTTTCATGAGCTGAAATAAAAAAATCACACAAATTTCCATATGAACAAAAAGCTTATTTCTCTCAAATGTTGTGCACAAATTAGTTTACATCCCTGTTAGTGGGCATTTCTCCTTTGCCAAGATAATCCCATCCACCTGAAAGGTGTGGCATATCAAGAAGCTGATTGAACAGCATGATCGTTACACAGGTGCACCTTGTGCTGGGCACAATAAAAGGCAAACTTAAAATGTGCTATTTGTCATATTTTTTTGCGGGGATTCAGCCACAAGAGCATAAGTGAGGTCGGGCTCTGATGTTGGGTGATTAGGCCTGGCTCGCAGTCGGCCTTCCAATTCATCCCAAAGGTATTTAATGGGGTTTAGGACAGTAAAGTTCTTCCACACCGATCTCGACAAACCATTTATTTATAGATCTCGCGTTGTGTTCGGGGGTATTGTCATGCTGAAACAGGAAAGGGCCTTCCACAAACTGTTGCCACAAAGTTGGAAGCACGGAATCGTCTAGAATAGCATTGTATGCTGTAGCTTTAAGATTTCCCTTCACTGGAACTAAGGGCCCGAGCCCGAACCATGATTAAACAGCCCCAGACCTTTATTCCTCCTCCACCAAACTTTACCGTTGGCAATATGCATTAGGGCAGGTAGTGTTTTCCTGGCATCCACCAAACCCAGATTCGTCTGTCGGACTGCCAGATGTTGAAGCATGATTCATCGCTTCAGAGAACGCGTTTCCACTGCTCCAGAGTCCAATGGTGGCAAGCTTTACACCACTCCAGCCGACGCTTGGCATTGCGCATGGTGATCTTTGGCTTGTTTGCGGCCGCTCAGCCACGGTAACCTATTATGCTGAAGTAGCTTCCAGAGGCAGTTTGGAACTCGGTAGTGAGTGTTGCTACCGAGCATAGACTATTTATACACAATTTATATGGGCCATTCTACTGCCAATGTATGTCTATGGAGATTGCATGGCTGTGTGCTCAATTTGATACACCTGTCATCAACGGGTGTGGCTGAAATAGCCAAATCCACTAAGGGGTGTCACATACCATTGTCGTACCATTCATCTGCCGCCATCAACTTATGTTTCAGCATGATAATGCACTGCCCCATGTCGCAAGGATCTGTACTCAATTCCTGGAAGCTGAAAATGTCCCAGTTCATCTATGGCCTGCATACTCACCAGACATATCAACCGTTGAGCATGTTTGCGATGCTCTGGATAGCGTGTTCCAGTTCCCGTCAGTATCAGCAACTTCGCACAGCCATTGAAGATGAGTAGGACAACATTCCACAGGCCACAATCAACAGCCTGATCAACTCTATGTGAAGGAGATGTCACGCTGCATGAGGCAAATGTTGGTCACACCAGATATTGACTCGTTTTCTGATCCACGTCCCTACCTTTTTTTTAAGGTATCTCTGACCATCAGATGTGTATTTGTATTCCCAGTCATGTAAAATCCATAGATTAAGGCCTAATGAATTTATTTCCTTACAACTGTAACTCAGTCAAATCTTACAAATTGTCGCAAGTTGTGTTTATATTTGTATTCAGTGTATGTAAAATGTATAGTGTGATAGAATGATAATTAGACTACAGACAGAAAACTCAAGTGTTTGGGCTGTCACCCTACTACCGTGACTGAGACGCGACAGTAGCTCCAATCAGACAGACAAACACTCCCTGGTTTGAAACAGAGTGCTGTCCCGTCCCAATCCCTGCTTCCTCTCACTAGCCATCCCATCTGTCTCTGTCGGATCAACCAATTGATACAGTGCCTTCAGAAAGTATTCACACCCCTTGACTTTTTCCACATTTTATTGTGTTAAAGCCTGAATTAAACATTTATTAAATAGAGATATACATTTTTTGTCACTGGTCTACACACTTCATAAAAAGCTAAAAAGTCTTGAGTCAATAACTGTTCAAACCTTTTGCTATGGAAAGCCTAAATAAGTTCAGGAGTAAAAATGAGCTTAACAAGTCACATAAGTTGTATGGACTCACTCTGTGTGCAATGATAGTGTTTAACATGATTTTTTTTAAATGACTACCTCATCTCTGTATCCCACACATGCAATTATCTGCAAGGTCCCTCAGTTGAGTAGTGAATTTCAAACACAGAATCAACCACAAAGACCAGGGAGGTTTTCCAATGCCTTGCAAGGAGGGCTCCTATTGGTAGATGGGTAAAAAAAACTAAAAAAGCAGACAATGACATTGAGCATGGTGAAATTATTAATTACACTTTGGATGGTTTATCAATACACCCAGTCACTACAGAAATACAGGCGACCTTCCTAACTCAGTTGCCGGAGAGGAAGGAAACCGCTCAGGGATTTCACCATGAGTCCAATGATGACTTTAAAACAGTTACAGAGTTTAATGGCTGTGACAGGAGAAAACTGAGGATGGATCAACAACATTGTAGTTACTCCACAATAGTAACCTAATTGACAGAGTGAAAAGAAGGGAGCCTGTACAGAATATAAATATTCCAAAACAAGCATCCTGTTTGCAATATGTCACTAAAGTAAAACTGCCCAAAAAATGGCAAAGAAATTAACTTTATGTCCTGAATACAAAGCATTATGATTGGAGCAAATACAACACATCACTCTTTATATTTTTACTCTGCATTATGTTATGGGTATGTTTGTCATCGGCAAGGACTATGGAGTCTTTTTTTATGATAAACAAATGTAATAAAACATTTAATAGAGCTAAGCACAGGCAAAATCCTTGAGGAAAATCTGGTTGTCTGCTTTCCAACAGACACTGGGAGACAAATTCACCTTTCAGCAGGACAATAACCTAAAACACAAGGCACTGGAGTTGCTTACCAAGAAAACATTGAATGTTCCTTAGTGGCTTGGTTACAGTTTTGACTTCAAACATGAAGATGGCTGTCCAGCAACGATGAACAACCAACTTGACAGATCTTTAAGAATTTTAAAATAATAATGTGTCAATATTGCACAATCCAGGTGTGCAAAGCTCTTAAAGACTTACCCAGAAAGACTCACAGCTGTAATCACTGCCAAAGGTGATTCTAACATGTATTGACTCAGGGGTGTGACTACTTATGTGAATTAGATATATCTGCATTTCATTTTCAATCAATTTGCAAAGACAAAAAAAATTAAAAATCTTACTTTGTCATGATGGGATATTGATGGGTGAGATTTTTAATTAATTTAATCAATTTTTAATTCAGGCTGTAACAATAAAATGTGTAATAAATCAAGCAGTATGAATACTTTCTGAAGGCACTGTACAGTATGTGAGAGGCTGCAGCAGGCAACAGACAGCCCAAAACAGGCAGGCAGGCAGGATGCTCGGGGGTGATGTGGACAGATTGGAGGGGAGACAAAGGCCCAGTAGCTCACTGTGTCACAGCCAGAAAGCCCAGGCTGGAGAGATCCACTCCTACCCGCCTCCTTGTGTCCCCCTGTACCCCGCCTCCTCACCCCGCTCGCCTGGCACACAGCTGGCACTTCTGGGGGATGAAAAGGGTTGGAGTGCTCCTCTCTTTTTTCATCCCCTGTCCTTTGAGGGAAAGGTTAATCTGTAGCCAAGGCAACAGTCTGATCTATAGTGATAATGGTGGCATTGAGGCTACAGGGGTGCTTGGTTGTCAAAGGCCTATAGGAATTTATTTCCCCCTATGCAGCGGTGCATTGGTGTGACAGGTGGTTTGGTTTCATTTATTTTAATTCAAATCATTTTGTATTAGTGTTGTGTGCCATGCTAGTCTATGTAAAGTTATTTCAGACACAACGCTGTCATGACATATGATGTTGGTGTCATTTCAATTCCATACTGTCCCAAGGTCCTTTCTACACCAAGGGGGAATTGAGAGTTGTGCATGAGCCCTGAAACTGAGTTGTGATACCACCTCAGCCTGCAACTTCTTGGATTCTGCAGTAACTGCACACTCCAGACACAGTGTCCGCTTCCCTAACCCCTATCTCATGCCTTCATCGGGGCTCACTTCCTTTTAGATTTCACCCACAGCCATGTAATTCTTACTCAATCGTCCACTATTTATACAGCGCAGAGGGAAGAGAGAGTTAATGTAGGAAACACACTCCTCACTGTGTGACCGACTTGACCTACTACCAAGGAATAGAGAACAAGCACACACACACACACACACACACACACACACACACACACACACACACACACACACACACACACACACACACACACACACACAAACCGCTGCTGAACCATTGCATCATCCTATGCCATCTCCTACCACACATACTTAGAATTGTTTTTGCGAGTGCGGTAATTTAAAGGTCATTGGTAAAAGCCTGAGGTGCCGAATTTCTTGGATTTGTTATAGTACTGCACTTGCTTTTATGTACGCCTACTTTTAATGTATGGTATCCTTGAGTTCCCTGAATGGCCGTCCACCAAATAAAGTGTATTATTATTATTACACAGTACCACATACTGTATATTCTATTAGGTCCTGTCTTTCTAGGCTGCTTCTCTGTAAAATCTCCCAGTTGATTCCTTTTTGTGAGCATTGACTGAGAAAAGCGCTTTTTTGAAATGACTTTTTTCATCCCCACTAAATCATGACTATGATGAAAGTCCTTTCTGATTATGAGCACGAACACAGTCCATTTGAATATGCCTTTACATGGAAACATGCAACTTGGGACAAACTGATTTTACCAAATGTAATCCCGGTTCTATGATATGATGAGTGAGGTCTGTCACTTTGGGTAACGCCTCGTTAGAGGCGGAGTATAGGAAGACCCAATCACATAACGTCTGTTGTAGACAGACAGGAGCAACGGCCAATAGTTGACCACTCCACTTCCCTTATAAAGAGCCGTAGTCCGCTCCCATCTTCACTTCTAAGTACGCTTGTCTTCCTTACGCAAAGCTTGAAGGGTAACGCGGTGAGAGACCTGACTCATAATATCATAGAACCGGGGTGACATTATGTAACCTTAAGTTCTTTTTCAATTATTCGTTCAGTCTCTCACTTTGGGGATATAGGTAACTCCTGTGGCACTCATATACTCTCCGAAGCCAAGTCTTAACAGGATCAACCCTTAGAAGTCCCGACACTAAGCACCATATGCGCTAACGAGGGTGCAGTCATGTCCAGTCGGTAGAACCTCGTGAAGGTATGGGGGTAGCCCAACATGCCGCATTAAAAGATCACTTGAACAGAGATGCCTTTATCAATGTCCATGATGTATCAATACCTCTGATGGAGTGAGCCCTCGAGCCCTCGAGCCCTCCAGAGGTGTCAAACCCTTGCTACTATACAGTGTATCATTATAATAGCTTCCACTATCCAATGGGGCAAACGCTGGTGAGAAAAGGGCCTCCCTGCATGGGGAGGTGCACCAAGAGATAAAGATCTGATCGCACTTTAGTAGGGCTCTTGTCCTGTACAAGTAGATGCGCAACGCAAATACGGGACACAAAGCAGTGGAGACGCTCTTCCTCCATGAAGGAGAAAGACGATGGGCGAAAAGGCGATTAGTGAGGCCAGATGTGTGTATTGATTATAGCAAGACTGCATATGCAGGGGAACCGATCGGAAGATCCTTGGAAGCACATGGAAGATGTGTTCCAACGGTCCCATAGTCACCCTTCCATATTAGTACAACGCTAAGCATTAGTGCCCAATGGTGGCTAAAGCTTTAATGGAACAGGTGACGGGCGCCCATTCCGTCTAACAGTTTGGACGTCAGTTTACTAGATGTGGGGAGGGGTTGCGGTTGCGGGTCGTCAGTGCAATCGGTATGCGTTCATTTTGCAGTAGCGAGTTGACTTTGAAACGTAAAAGAGGAAACTTGAGTTCCAGGATCTGGTCAAAGTAACAGTTTTAATAAGGAGCTTTGTGGTACAAGTGGTCATGGGAAAATGCAAAGGCTAATAGCACTAGAGGCTAAAAAAGGCAAGGCCAAATGCATGGTGGTAGAGCATGGCTAAAAGGCAAATTCTTCTTCTAAATTCCCAAGATTATATGGTCTTTCAGAATTTTGCATACATGTATCATTACAGACACTGGGTGATATGAGACTGATGTACAGTTGAAGTCGGAAGTTTACATACACTTAGGTTGGAGTCATTAAAACTCGTTTTTCAACCACTCAACAAATTTCTTGTTAACAAACTATAGTTTTGGCAAGTCAGTTTGGACATCTACTTTGTGCATGACACAAGTCATTTCTCCAACAATTGTTTACAGACAGGTTACTTCACTTATTATTCACTGTATCACAATTCCAGTGGGTCAGAAGTTTACATACACTAAGTTGACTTTGCCTTTAAACAGCTTGTAAAATTCCATAAAATGATGTCCTGGCTTTAGAAGCTTCTGATTGACGTCATTTGAGTCAACTGGAGGTGTACCTGTGGATGTATTTCAAAGCCTCCCTTCAAACTCAGTGCCTCTTTGCTTGACATCATGGGAAAATCAACAGACATCAGCCAAGACCTCAGACAAAAATTGTAGACCTTCACAAGTCTGGTTCATACTTGTGAGCAATTTCTAAACGCCTGAAGGTATCATGTTCATCTGTACAAACTTAAGTATAAACACCATGGGACCACGCAGCCGTCATACTGCTCAGGAATGAAATGCGTTTTGTCTCCTAGAGATGAACGCACTTTGGTGCGAAAAGTATAAATCAATCCCAGAACAGCAGCAAAGGACCTTGTGAAGATGCTGGAGAAAACAGGTACAAAGGTATCTATATCCACAGTAAACCAAGTCCTATATCTACATAACCTGAAAGGTCGCTCAGCAAGGGAGAAGCCACTGCTCCAAAACCACCATTAAAAAGCCAGACTACGGTTTGCAACTGCATATTGGGACAAAGATTGTACTTTTTGGAGAAATGGCCTCTGGTCTGATGAAACAAAAATAGAACTGTTTGGCATAATGACCATCGTTATGTTTGGAGAAAAAAGGGGAGGCTTGCATGCCAAAGAACGCCATCCCAACCATGAAGCACGGGGTAGCAGCATCATGTTGTGGGGATGCTTTGCTGCAGGAGGGACTGGTGCACTTCACAAAATAGATGGCATCATGAGGGAAGAAAATGATGTGGATATATTGAATATACTGATCTCAAGACATCAGTCAGGAAGTTAAAGCTTGGTCGCAAATGGGTCTTCCAAATGGACAATGACCCCAAGCATACTTCCAAAGTTGTGGCAAAATGGCTTAAGGACAACAAAGTCAAGATGTTGGAGTGGCCATCACAAAGCCCTGACCTCAATCCTATAGAACGTTTGTGGGCTGAACTAAAAAAGCGTGTGCGAGCAAGGAGGCCTACAAACCTGACTCAGTTACACCAGCTCTGTCAGGAGGAATGGGCCAAAATTCATCCAACTTATTGTGGGAAGCTTGTGGAAGGCTACCTGAAGCGTTTGACCCAAGTTAAACAATTTAAAGGCAATGCTACCAAATACTAATTGAGTGTATGTAAACTTCTGACCCACTGGGAATAAAAGCTGAAGTAAATCATTCTCTCTACTATTATTCTGACATTTCGTATTCTTAAAATAAAGTGGTGATCCTAACTGGCCTAAAACAGGTAATTTTTACTAGGATTAAATGTCAGGAATTGTGAAAAACTGAGTTTAAATGTATTTGTCTAAGGTGTATGTAAACTTCTGACTTCAACTGTATGTAACTTTCAATTGAACAATGAGAATAGTGAGACATCAGCTAATTTGGGTACAGAGAGTGAAATTCTGCATTTTAGCAAGTTCAAGACTGGATTGCCCGTTCCTGAGGCCTAGAATTTTGTGTCCTGACATCTGATACACAGATAAATAGAAAACGCTTGTAGACGTATACTTTAGACCCTTTTAAGTTATGTGTAAGCAATTAAGCAGACTAGTCATATTATCATTATAAGCAAAAGTATGTGAGGATGTGGTCATTGTCGATCTTGCTCATCGACTCGGCATCCGGCTGAACCCCACAAGTCAAAAACCCTATATCATGGAATAGAGTGGCATTCACGCTGCAGCATAGTTAGCCAAGTGGATGGGGGACTGGTGACCAGCCCGAGAAGGTTATCCTCGTCTAGTGGATTCTAATAGGATAAAGGCCGGCTAGAACTTCCTAGGATGTGCTCCACACCTAAGGTTTTTCCTCTCTCCCCCTGTATTCCCCTGACATCGTGTCTGTTTAGGAGGGCGACTGGGAGTGGGGAGGGATCCACTCTTTAGGGTAAGCCCCGAGACAGTGTACTTAAGCCATGTAGTGGTGATGCCTCTTAAGGCTGAACCCAGATAGCCTCATTCTACGTGGTCCAGGGGGACTGTAGAGCAGCGGGCCTGTAGTTGAGTGAGCACAGGTGGACACGGAGCGCAACTGCATAGGGAAGAAAACTTTGCAAGGATGATAAACTTCTGCTCGACAGCGTGACCTGAGGAAGGGGAGCGGCAGAATTAGTCTCCAATCTTCCTATCCCTCACCTCTGGGGAGTTCAAGGCCCCTCCGCGTCCTCCTTGCTGCTTGTTCCCAGGACTGAGAACAGAGCAGATACGAAGCGCAGGGTGAGAGGGATGGGATGGTGAAGTGCGATACACTATGGGTGTATGAGAAACCAGATAGCTGTCTGGGGCCTATGTCCGCAAGCTAGCGAATGAGCTACTTTTAGTCTTGTGCTTTGCCGATGCTTAGCTGTGTTGCCAGCTAGTCCTGGGGTTTAGTTATAGCTGGTGGCATTCACCTCAAGGGTTAGTAGCCTAACTATAGCGAGCACACCGCTGGCTGAAGAGAATGTGCATTCTTCGTTAGCTAGCTAGGTTAACTTAGACTGTGGCTGACCGAATTTCAAGTCTCTTTCCTTTCTTCCACCTTGGTGGGAATAAGCAACCCGAAGCAGGTAGCTGGGCTGGTAGGGCGAGAGCTAGCTGTGTGGCGCTAGCTGATCGAGCTGTCTGGTACTAACTGATATTGCTGTGTGGCGCTAGCTGAGGCAGAGATTGAGAAGTAGATGTCATGTGAGCTCAGTCCTCTCCATGAGAAGCTGCTGTCCTATGCTCGGCTGCAGAGTCCTTGATGGTCCACCTGTGAACAAGTTAGCAGGAAAGCAGAGGTCCAAGTCGATGCTGAGGAGAGTAGGGGATCTTAATCGAATCCGTGAGGAAGACAAAAGAAGTGAAAATGGGAGTGGATTACGGCCCCTATTGGGGGCCGTGGTCCACTATTGGCCGTTGCTCCTCTCTGTCTACGACAAACATTGTCAAATTGTATCTTCCTCTGCCCCTAATGAGGCATTACCCAAAGTGACAGACCGAACGAGTAATCGAAATTGAACTTGTTTCACACACTCTCAAATGTCTGAAACATCTACAGGCTTCATCAAGGTGGCTTGTAAGCAAATGTGCTGGCATAGCGCATTCAAGTAGCCAGGTGGGTGATTGCTTTTATTAACTGATCACAACAACAAAGGTCTCACGGCCCCTAATCCTCTTTGGCTCTTATTTCTCCCTCACCCTCTCCCCCTCTCTCCCCCACCCTATAGGATCAGATCCAAAAGTCCAGACATTCTCATGCGTGTTCTCCTTTGGAATTCTCCCCCCTCTCTCTCTCTCTTTCTCTCTCTCTCTCTCTCTCTCTCTCTCTCTCTCTCTCTCTCTCTCTTTCCCTCTCCCTCCCTCTCTCTCTCTCTTTTCTCTTTCTTTCCCTCTCCCTCTCTCTCTCTCCCTCTCTCTCTCTTTCACTCTCTCTCTCTCTCTCTCTCTCTCTCTCTCTCTCTCTCTCTCTCTCTCTCTCTCTCTCTCTCTTTCTCCTCTCTCTCTCTCTCTCTCTCTCTCGCTCTCTCTCTCGCTCTCTCTCTCTCTCCCTCTCCCTCTCCCTCTCCCTCTCCCTCTCCCTCTCCAAGGGCATCAGGGGGGCTGAAAGAGTTCCCCCCCCCTCTGTAGAGCTGAGTCACGTTTGAAATGAAGATTCAGTCTTTTGAGCCACAATGGCTAAACCCCATTTAAAGTGAAACTCCAGTCTTTCATCCACAATAGCTAAGCCCACTTTGAGGACTGAAATTAAGCACCAGACCCACAATGGTGGGAAGCTGTGCTCCAAACGTAGACTGATATGGTTTAAGTATATGCATATTCGGTCCCTCTACTACTGAAATGTCAATGCTTTTTTTATTAACAAAAAGTATCTTCCTGAAATGTCAATGTTTTTTATAGCAACAACTATCTTACATTGTTGAGTACCACATTAAATAGTAATTGCATTGTTATTACACAGGGCTGTGCTGTCTTTATTATTGTATACTGTCTGATAGTATCTTTTGAATGACTTTGAGGTGTTTCATATCTTCATCCATCTTTGCACATTAGCCTAAACTACTGTAGCTTGGCATTACCTATATATCAGGAGAATTCCTCAACATTTTGGAGGCTAATGGTGATATTAAAGTGGTCCTGAGAAAATAAGCGAACCATGTGTTTTCGGGGGGAAAAGTCTGTGTTCTTGTTAGCCTTAGATTATTGGACCTTATAGGAGTAACAGGCTCATGGAATTAAGGTGCAGGGTTTCAGGCTCTCTTGCCAAGACCAGGCATTTAAGAGGATGTGTTCTGAATAAATAGTGGAACGAAGCGGCCGTCAGGGCAGTACTGTGTGCTTGGCTTTGGCGATATTGAGTGGTTCAGGTGTGCTGCTGTGCTGGCCATGCAGAGGCGTCTATGAAAGACTGGCTCGGGAGCTGACTTTAGAAAGGTCCCAAACTTTTTTTTTTTATGGAAAGAAGTGTTTCTGCAGCTCCTACCAACTCTCGCAAGCGTTCATACCATATGTAGGCTTACAACCAGGTGGCGAACACAAGTACCAGCGCCAAACAGAATGGTTGGAAGTAAACCTAACATAAGCCTTCTCCAAGATAGCCACGTCTCAATCTATTTTTATCGGCTAATTATGCACACTGAACAGAGCTTAATCAAATGAAGTCCAAATATTTCCCCAAATAAAGCCTCATTTTGTTTCATCTCTCCAATGCTGGTGCCAGACTAGCTCCTCTCGATTAAACGTAATTCAACAGATGTTTTTATTTGTTAGTGGATTAGATGGTAGGCGTCGCTCCTGGCCCCCATGCAGTAAAACGCTCTCATCTGTATTTTAATGGACTTAGAGTAAGTGGGAGGATGTGGCCCCGTGCCATGATTTCACAGAGAAGGGGGATCACATGTAGCAGGTAATCTATTTGTGAGAGTGTTTTATCCATATAAATGGAATTACTGGAATGGTTTTCCACCCATTAAAAGCAACCGTTGCCTGGATGTCAGCACCAGGCGAACATGTTTGATTGGCTCTAATTGAGGTCTTTGTACAAATGTTTGTGCCATAATGAATCTGAAGAGGGACACAATCTGCGCGGAGAAAGGAAATATTGCTATGAAATAGGAGCCTATACGGCATGAAGTGTGTTTAGCAGCACAACATCCGCTCAGCATTAGCTTCATGAGAGGGATGTTGCAGGCTAAACTACAGAGGGGATGTTTCCTCACATCTATTAAACCTCTTATAGGGTTGTGGATGGTATTTTAGTATTTCCATAAGCTATATGTGTTAGTTGGAGTTCTGTTCACACAAAAACTCAACATTTGTCTTGGATTCACTTCCCTTTGATTTCCTGTTGTAGTCTTTGACAGAAAGGAAGTGGTCACAGAGGCAGGAAATTCCTCTCTACTGGATCCCACTTGAGATGTGTGTGGTGAAGTGAGACACGGTTTTGATCAAATCCAAAAAAGCATAGCACAGCTGTAATGCTAAATGGCTAAACGTTAATCGCTGAGTCCCAGATAACACAAAATACATCAGGCACAAAAACTAGAAATTGTAAATGTACAGGTCCCTTTCTACCCTGACAATGTGCACCCTTTATCAGCGTGTGAAAGAAAATGGCCACTGTCATGTCTTTCGTCAGAGAGCGCGGCACTGTTGACACTGGGACGACAGCTAATTAGGTTAGGGCCTGCTCAGCATGCATGGCTAACTAGGCTGGCCTTAGCCCCAGGCTCTGTCTCCCAAGGTGACTACTGCAGTAGCACAAGAATTGTACCCCTCTATACCCCACTGTGCTCTCTCTAGAGCTTCATGATCTATAGGCAATCATACAGATGACACAGATTAGTACAGAGGTTGGACAGTGTCTTCTGCTCTAAAGCTCTGATGCCTTGTTGTATTCGTATTCTCACATCATATTTATTGATTTATTCATTGATTTTAAGTCATTTTCACAGGTGTCTAGGCTTTTTATTCATCAGCTGTCTCATCAGGGGGCTGATTAGGACAATGGCTGTGTCTGGGTGCTCAGGGGTGTGCAATGTCTACACAGACACAGGTTGTGGCTCTCATTACCAGCGTTTGAAGTTACAAAGTTCCATCCCAGCCTCATGCAGAGATGCAGGTTGACGTTTATTGGGATAATCGTCTTGGAGGCAGGGCAGAGCGATTTCTAATAGATGGGCCAGCAGGAAAGTCAAAATTGGCGATATATCGTAAACATTTTTAAGGTTAGGGTTAGGCATAAGATTATCAGTGTGGTTAAGGTTAGGTTCAAAATCTGATTTTATGACTTTGTGGCTGTGCCAGCTAACGAATACCCTGTGGAGCTGCCTCCAGTGCATGAGTCATCCCAATAAATGCCAACCTGCTACAGAGATGATCCTCATTATTTATTCATGCCATGCTAATGAGATGCAGTGAAATTCCGAAGGCCTCTGAGATCTGGTTGGATGGGAGGAGCAACTGATAAGGATGACAGAGATGATCTGGTTGCAGTCAGTTCCACAGTGGGGCCCATGAAGATTTTGGCTTCTCTTGGGGGTCCATGTTTCATGATATCACCCACACTGTTAGGGAGGCTACAGGGCTGTTTTATCCGTTTAGCCCACCTCTGTAACGTTCGTCGTCCTCGTCTGAGGAGTATGAAGGATCGGAGGACCAATGCGCAGGGTGGTACATGTTCATGATGAATTTATTAAACACAGAACACTAAAACAAAAATAACAAAGGGAATGACACGAAACGAAACAGTCCTGTCTGGTGACATACAAAGACAGAAAACAATCTCCCACGAAACACAGGTGGGAAAAGGCTACCTAAGTATGATTCTCAATCAGAGACAACTAATGACACCTGCCACTGATTGAGAACCATACCAGGCCAAACGCAAAACACAACATAGAAAAACGAAAATAGACAACCCACCCCAACTCACGCCCTGACCATCCTAAAACAAAGACATAACAAAATAACTAAGGTCAGAACGTGACAACCTCCCATTGGTCAGTTCCACAGTAGGGAAAAGGGGATGTGAGATGTAAAAGGGGATGTGGAGTGTGCTTGTCCAATAGCATCTCACCTCACTGCCCTCTCACAGAGGAGCAGCGAGAATGCTGGGAGTCTCAGATCCCCTTACCAATATGTGTGTGGGTGTCTGTGTGAGTTCTTTTTGTGTTTTTGTGTTTTAGACCATGATTCATCTGAGTACCCAACTATCAATTTCCTCTAAGAAGTTTCTCCAAATGGTAGACTGCATCCGTATCTTATCCTCGGGATTAGGGGTAGGTTAATCGGTTCCTAGACCTGTGGTTCGGGGACATTTCTACATTTAACCTGGCTGTATGTAGGCCTACAAGTGTACATTGAACATCTTTCAGAAGACTACTGCTGTGGTGTGTGAGAATCCATTCACGAATTGAAGGAGAGGGATCAGGCACAATAAAGAGGCCAAATTTGCCTCTTCACAGATTTATGAGATTATTTGGGTTGCCGAGAGAGAGAAAGGGAGAGAAAAGAGGAGAGGGTGAAAGACTGGTCTGGAAGAAAGCATAAAGATGGATGGGGTATTAGGAGAGAGAAAAAAATAAATGGAGGGAGTCAGGGCTCTATGCTGGGCCCAGTCTCTTTCAGTTTCAGAGCAATGCACCAGGACTTCATTACCATGTCAATCCGGGGGAAAACAAGCCTTGCTCGGCGCCGCAGTGGGCCGGATCCATATGGGGCTGCCGGGCTCCTGGAATGAATAGTGAATGTGGCGGCTGCTGGAATCTGCCTCCAGCCTTTGTGGAACAGGATGACCAAAGACAAGAAGGAGCTTTTGCAGATGGCCTGGGCTATAAATAGGTAGCTATCTATCTGCATGCTGTCACTCTTGTCTATCTCCCTCTGTCTCTCCCAGCTTTGCTCTCCGGCTGCTGGCCCCACTAGGACACTGTTGGGCTCAATAAATAAAGGGCTCATGCTAGCTAGCGGAGGATCACATGCTACGACATGGCTCCGGGGCTGTGTGTTTGTGACTGTGTGACAGTATGACTCGTCCCCTTGGTCAAACATTCATTATTTAGATTTGTTACATGCTGCTAACTGACAAACAGGTTTGGAGCAGCAATGTCGTCTGGCGTTTGTGATTTGTGCTGTGTTGTTCAAACATGGGAAGAGAAGGGAGGTTGAGCAGTTGGGTTTGAGGTCAAACGTGTTGCAGGCGTGCTGTCTCGGACTGAACTTCTCGTTATCTCTCTCAGAACGGTCATCTTGACCCTAACCATGTTCATCAAGGCCTTGACCGTTCATCAAGGCGTGTCACTCAGCCGAGACTGCTCGCCCCTGTGTTACGGAGACTGTCCGCTCGCTCTGCCAAAGCTGACCCTCTCCTATAGGTTCAGGTTTTGCGGCCGGAGTCTGCACCTTTGGTGACCTTTCTGTCACGTTCTGACCTTAGTTATTTTGTTATGTCTTTGTTTTAGGTTGGTCAGGGCATGATTTGGGGTGGGTTGTCTATGTTTGTTTTTCTATGTTGTGTTTTGCGTTTGGCCTGGTATGGTATGGTTCTCAATCAGAGGCAGGTGTCGTTAGTTGTCTCTGATTGAGAATCATACTTAGGTAGCCTTTTCCCACCTGTGTTTCGTGGGAGATTGTTTTCTGTCTTTGTGTGTCACCAGACAGGACTGTTTCGTTTCATGTCATTCTCTTTGTTATTTTTGTTTTAGTGTTCTGTGTTTAATAAATTCATCATGAACACGTACCACCCTGCGCATTGGTCCTCCGATCCTTCATACTCCTCAGACGAGGACGACGAATGTTACACCCATTATCAGCAACAATCACTCCTGTGTTCCAAAACTTTTGAATAGTAGTGTAGGTCAATAATTTTTTCTCCATACTTAGTCTGGTTTTAGTCATTTAAACTTACACTGGAAGTTTTTTCATCCCGAAAATGCATTTAAAAAATATATGTATTTGTTTTTTGTTGTGGCGGCGGTCCACCACTGCTAAATGAATACAGGAGAAACACTGCTAACCCCCCTTACCCCAACACACACACACACTTATTTGGCCCATGTCCTCTAAACACACACTCCAGCTCTGCTTGTGATTCATCTGGGCAGCAGGAAGAAGGCAGAGGTGCCCTATCTGGGTACTGACACTTAAAGATAATCATTAGGAATGATGAGTCAGAAGGGGCCCAGTCATAAACACTCCACCACAAAGACCTGGACAGCGTACGTCTGGACCACACAGAGTCAATCATCAGTCAGCCCGCCGTGCGTAAGCTAGACGCCACGGTGAGACAAGATGGCACCTGGCTTGGCACAAACCAGCCTAACATACTGTAAACCAGCCAATGGTCCAGCGCTGTACAGAGTGTTTTTTTATGTACTCCTGTTTCAGTGTAACCAAAAAGCCTTGATGGGCCGTGATACACTGGCCAAAAGTATGTGGACACACCTTCAAATTAGTGGATTCAGCTGTTTCAGCCACACCCATTGCTGATCGGTGTGGAAGAACTTGACCGGCCTGCACAGAGCCCTGACCTCAACACCATCGAACAGCTTTGGGATGAATTGGAACGCAGACTGAGAGCCAGGCCTAGTCGCCCAACATCAGTGCCGATCTCACTAATGCTCTTGTGGCTGGATGGATGCAAGTCCCCGCAGCAATGTTCCAACGTCTAGTGGAAAGCCCTCCCAGAAGAGTGGAGGCTGTTATACTGTAGCAGCAACGGGGGGGGATCAACTCCCTATTAACGCCCATGATTTTGGAATGAGATGTTCAACGAGTAAGTGTCCACATACTTTGTGCATATTTATTGTTTGTCCAATTCCAGTTAGAGACTCACATCTGTCATAATGATGGTGTACCCCCTGACAACTACCCGCTCCCTTTGTGAAAGCAACCAGGTGCTCACCGCAGGCGACCAGCATGAGATAGAGACTGACTCGTTTTGATGACATCACTCTCTCTATAAACAGGCCTGTTATGGCAAATGAGTGGTGTTACTGGAGTTAAAAGCTACCCTCTGCTCCAGCTCAGTACAAGTCCTCGTCTGTTTAAGTTGACGCAGACACACTGTTACGGTTCGTATCTGTCTAACATGAGTGGACAACAGACATACAGCAGATCGCCAGATGGACCTGCAAGTCCACTTGTTTTGTTTGGGTAGCAGCGCATCAACAGGATAACCGGTAACCACCACAGAGGGCCTTTGTCTGTGTGCTGCTTGGTTGTGTCGAAGAACCCTGTTGAGGAGTCCTCCTCTGGAATCAGACACCCCTACCACGCTGTTGTGGCTAAATAGCTTAGGATATCGTAGGAGATTTCATCTCAGATCAGAAAGCATTGAGAAAATGACACATTATGAGGGCTCTGCTGTAGCCCACATCAAAGACTGCAACCATGATAGTGTTGCAATTCCTTGACTTTTTGAGGTCTCATCTTCTTGCCCCAGCTACAATACCAGTAGTGGCCTTTTTGACGTCCAAACCCCACATTTGAAAGGCAAAAACATCAAATGCATGGCTTGTTTTGTCTTGTCGATAGCAGCTCCTTTGAAAAATATGCTCCAGTATTATTGACGACGAATACAGTTCTGCTAGTCTTCAGGATAAGTAAAGTTGTATCGGTTTTTATTGTATTGTATTGACAGTGACTTTACCACTCTCCCAGTGTCCCTAGGGGCACGTGTTGTGGCGATACAGTAGGCCAGGCCTACAGTAAGAGCTTTGACTCCTGGCCGACTGGGGCATGTTAGAGCTCACCTCCAGGCTGCTCAGGCTTTATGACTGTGAGAGGTTTATCCCAGTACAGAGTCTGTGTGCTAGTATCACAGATCCAGACACCCGTACATACACACACGCACGCACGCGCACGCACGCACACACACACACACACACACACACACACACACACACACACACACACACACACACACACACACACACACACACACACACACACACACACACACACACACACACACACACACACACACACACACACACACACACACACACACACACACACACACACACACACTCGCACACACACAGAAACAGAGAATCAAAGAGAGAGAGAGACTGAGCTGCAAGCTATAAGGAGCAGGGCAGATGGGACAGGGATCAAGGCCCGACATCCGTCCGTCTCTCCGTCTCTTTTTCTGTCTCTTCCTCCCTCTGTCGTTCTCAGTTCAATCACAGCAGTGCATTACACCAGATGACATCCAGTCTGCCAGTTTGGCTGTTAGTTGTTGTGTGCGTGGTTGTCTTTACATCACCTAATCTTGCAGTGTGTGTGTGTGTGAATGTGTATAGGTGTGTGTGTAGAGTCTGGACCCAGTTACATGAAATACATGAGATTTCCAAGAGGACTGCATGAAATACTATAAATAACATTTCCAAGAAGGCCAGTTCAGGAGAAAATACACACAACAAAATGACACAGTCATTGTTTGATGGCACACAGTCAACTAAGTGGCTTTGCAAATCTCTTCAGGGCTTATAGCGAGAGAATAACAAATGATCGAGGCTGTAGCGGTTCACAGAGTTGTTTTTGTCTTTCTTTTTTTCTCAAACTCAACAGAAAGATGGTCAGCGGTGTCATTACTGTTAATCAAAAGCCTCTTTGGCATTATCTAGTTCCCCTTTTGGCTCCAAAGGTTGGAACAGATGTTGGGAACGAGGACAAAATGGATTTTCCCCCACTGAGAGGCAGCTTTTCCTGCCGTCGCTAATGGAGGCTCCTTGAAATGATAATATACACTGTTAGTGTGGCTGGGTCCTTGCATAGTGATGGTGGGAAAGGACTGATCCCCAACCAGCGCCTTTGTCATCGAACCCCCCAAAAATATGCTTTTCTGTGAGGGCATCTGAGGGTCCAGTGGGGCGGATTTAGGGACTGGGGTGAGGCAATTGGAGAAAGAGAGGGAGAGGGAGAAATCCAAGGGAGACAAATGAAAACATTACCTGATAGAGTCCCATCCATCACCACCACACACAGAGAGTGAGTGTGATGCCATCTCATCCTTTTCACCCCCCCACTCCCTCCATCCCTCCATCCCTCTTCACCCCTTCCCCACACCTTGCATCTCAATCTAGGGATAATAATAATTACACATTTGAATTAGAGCAAAAGGGATAATTACTATTTCACATTAATTCATTGATGCTTTGACAAATTATCTGGATGCCATTCCAAAATTAGGAGGCTTGATTCCAAGATTAATGCGAAGTACTTTCTTACTCTTTTTTTTTTAACTGAAAGAAAAATAAATGTTTCAGGATGCGTAGCCTATGTGAATCAGACTTTGGCCTCGTATTAATAATGACGCCGGAGGAGATGGCTGCCGTTGTACAGTCCCCTAACCAATTGTGCTATTGTGTGTGTTTTTTTGCGTTATTTGTAACTTATTTTGTATAATGTTTCTGCCACTGTCTGTTCTGACCGAAAAGAGCTTCTGGATATCAGGACAGCGATGACTCACCCCGTACTGGAAGAAGATTCTTTCTTTAACGAGTCGGACGCAAAGGATTTACTCCAGACACCCGACAAGGCGCTCATCCCCGGTCACTCGCAGGAGAAAGAGACAGAGATTTCGAGGACATAGGTCTGAGTACCTACGCTACAGGACTGTTTTGCTAGCACAGACTGGAATATGTTCCAGTCTGGAGTATACCACATCAGTTACTGGCTTCATCAATAAGTGTATCGATGACGTCATCCCCACAGTGACTGTACGTACATACCCCAACCAGAAGCCATGGATTACAGGCAGCACCCGCACTGGGTAGAGCTGCCGCTTTCAAGGAGCAGGACTCTAACACAGAAGCTGATAGGAAATCCCGCTATGCCCTCCGACGAACCATCAAATAGGCAAAGCGTCAATACAGGACTAAGATTGAATTGTACTACACCGACTCCAATGCTCGTCGGATGTGGCAGGGCTTGCAAACTATTACAGACTACAAAGGGAAGCACAGCCGAGAGCTGCCCAGTGACACAATTCTACCAGACGAGCTAAATTTCACAAGGCAGCAGGGCAAGATGGATTACCAGGATGTGTACTCCGAGCATGGCTGACCAACTGGCAAGTGTCTTCAAAGACATTTTCAACCTGTTCCCGACTGAGTCTGTAATGCCAGCATGTTTCAAGCAGACCACCATAGTCCCTGTGCCCAAGAACACTAAGATAACCTGCTTAAATGACTACCGACCCGTGGCACTCACGTCTGTAGCCATGAAGTGCTTTGAAAGGCTGGTCATGGCTCACATCAACACCATTATCCCAGAAACTCTAGACGCACTCCATTTTGCATACCGCCCCAACAGATCCACAGATGACGCAATCTCAATCACACTCCACACTGCCCTTTCCCACCTGGACAAAAGGAACACCTATGTGAGAATGCTGTTCATTTACTACAGCTCAGCGTTCAACACCATAGTGCCCACAAAGTTCAGCACCAAGCTAAGGACACTTGGACTAAACACATCCCTCTGCAACTGGATCCTGGACTTCCTGACGGGCTGCCCCCCAGGTGGTAAGGGTAAGCAACAACACATCTGCCACGCTGATCCTCAACACGGGGCCCCTCAGGGGTCCGTGCTTAGTCCCCACCTGTACTACCTGTTCACCCATGACTGCGTGGCCAAGCACGACTTCAACACCATCATTAAGTTTGATGATGACACAACGGTGGTAGGCATGATCACCAACAACAATGAGATAGCCTATAGGGAGGAGGTCAGAGACCTGGCAGTGTGGTACCAGGACAACAACCTCTCCCTCAACGTAAGCAAGACAAAGGAGATGATCGTGGTCTACAGGAAAAGGAGGGCTGAATACACACCCATTCACATCGACAGGGCTGTAGTGGAGCGGGTCGAGAGTTTCAAGTTCCTTGGTGTCCACATCACCAACAAACTATTGTGGTCCAAACACACCAAGTAAGTTGTGAAGAGGGCACGACAACACCTTTTCCCCTCAGGAGACTAAAAAGATTTTGCATGGGTCCCCAGATCCTCAAAAATGTCTATAGCTGCACCATCGAGAGCATGCTGACCGGTTGCATCACCGCTTGGTATGGCAACTGCTTGGCATCCGACCGTAAGGCACTACAGAGGGTGATGCGTACAGCTCAGTACATCACTGGGGCCAAGCTTCCTGCCATTCAGGACCTATATACTAGGCAGTGTCAGAGGAAGGCCCAAAAAATTGTCAAAGACTCCAGTCACCCAAGTCATTGACTGTTCTCTCTGCTACCGCACGGCAAGCGGTACTGGAGCACCAAGTTTAGGTCCAAAAGACTCCCTAACAGCTTCTACCTCGAAACTATAAGACTGCTGAACAATGAATCAAATGGCCACTGTTCTACTTACATTGACCCCCTCCTCTTTGTTTTTTCACTGCTGCTACTCGCTGCTTATCATCTATACATAGTCACTTTGCCCTTACCTACATGTACAAATGACCTCGACTAACCTGTACTCCCTGTATATAGCATTGTTATTGTTATTTTATTGTTTTACTTTTTATAAAAAAATGTACGTTAGTTTATTGAGTAAATCTTTTCTTAACTCTATTTATTGAACTGCATTGTTGGTTAAGGGCTTGAAAGTAAGCATTTCACGGTAAGGTCTACCTGTTGTATTTGGCGCATGTGACAAATACAATTTGATTTGATTTGATTTCTATGGTGTTTTTTAGGTGGACCAGAACACACTGTACAGTAGCTGAAGATATTGTTAGAGAGTACAACCGATTGTGTCTATTTGTGAACCAGTATTGGTTGGAAAAGCATAGCAATATCTTAGCTTTTTCATGTTGTACAATAGCCAATGTAAGGGACAATGTAGGGGACATTTCACAGCAAGGATACCACTGCATCTATTCATACACATTCATCTGCTCTGGTAGCTAATCTGTGAAAAAAGGGACTAATTTCCCGCTCTTTTCCTTGCTGTCCTGTTATCTCTGCTCCCGTTCACGCACGCAACACTCACACACACACACACACGCACACACACACACACACACACACACACACACACACACACACACACACACACACACACACACACACACACACACACACACACACACACACACACACACACACACAGACAGATTTATCGCTGTGCAGACTCTTGTCCCTGTCAGCAGCTGGCAGGCCGGTCTGTGTGGAGCCCCAGTAAAGCCTGCTGCTGAGGCCATGTGGACACTTTAAAGCTCTTTTCTAGGGCCTGTGAAGTTGTTAAGGAGCTCTGCTACACTGTCAGTTGGCTCTGTGAATCCCATGCCAGCTGTAGGGTGCAGCCCTCTCCCTCCTTTATCTGTCTCCCTTTCATTTTCTCTCTCTTCCGCTTTTGCTCTCACATGTTATCCCGCGAGCGCACACGCACAGTTGCAAGCGCACACTCAATTGAGTTTGGCAAAGCGCTCCGTGCCATGTGTGAGAAAACGTATTTTGACAACGAATAAGTCCAGTTATAATTAAAAATGGGTTTGATTTGACAATACATCGTCTTGCTAAAAGGTACAGTTTAAAACATTTTGAGAAATACAGTGCATTTGGAAAGTATTCAGACCCCTTGACTTTTTCCACATCAATCTACACACAATACCCCATAACGACAAAAGAAAAACAGGTTTTTAGATTATTATAAAAATAAAAAAATGAAATATCACATTTACTTAAGTATTCGGACCATTTCCTCAGTACTTTGTTGAAGCACCATTGGCAGCGATTACAGTCTTCTTGGGTATGACACTACAAGCCTGGCACACCTGTATTTGGAGAGTTTCTCCCATTCTTATCTGCAGATCCTCTCAAGCTCGGTCAGGTTGGATGTGGACCACAGTTATTTTCTGGTCCATCCATAGATGTTCGATCGATCGGGTTCAAGTCTGGGCTCTGGCTGAGCCACTCAAGGACATTCAGAGACTTGTCCCGAAGTCACTCCTGTGCTGTCTTGGCTGTGTCCTGTTGGAAGGTGAAGCTTTGCCACAGTCTGATCCTGGTCCTGAGCACTCTGGTGCAGGTTTTCATCAATCATCTCTCTGTACTTTGCTCTGTTCATCTTCCCCTCGATCCCGACTAGTCTCCCAGTCCCTGCCGCTGAAAAACACTCCCACAGCATGATGCTGTCATTACCATGCTTCACTGTAGGGATGGTGCCAGGTTTCCTCCAAAAGTGACATTTAGCATTTAGGTCAAAGTGTTTCTTAAATCTTGTTTCTCATTGTCTGAGAGTCCTTTAGGTGCCTTTTGGAAAACTCCAAGTGGGCTGTCATGTGCTTTTTACTGAGGAGTGGCTTCTGTCTGGCCATTCTACCATAAAGGTCTGATTGGTGGAGTGCTGCAGAGATAGTTGTCCTTCTGGAAGGTTCTCCCATCTCAGAACTTTGGAGCTCTGTCAGTGTGACCATCAGGTTCTTGGTCACCTCCCTGACCAAGGCCCTTCTCCCCAGCTCTAGGAAGAGGCCACTGTGTTCTTGGAGATCTTCAATGCTGCAGAAATGTTTTGGTACCCTTCCCCAGAACTTTGCCTCGACACAATCCTGTCTCGGAGTTCTTCGAACAATTCCTTCGACCTCATGGCTTGGTTTGGGACTTTATATAGACAGGTGTGTGTCTTTCCAAATCATATCCAATCAATTTAATTTACCACAGGTGGACTCCAATCAAGTTGTAGAAACATCTCAAGGATGATCAATGGAAATAGGATGCACCTGAGCTCAATTTCGAGTCTTAGCAAAGGGTCTGAATACTTATGTAAATAAGGTATTTCTGTTTTAGGTATTTTATAAATTAGAAAACATTTTCAAAAACCTGTTTTCGCTTTGTCATGTTGATGTATTGTGTGTAGATTGGTGAGGGAAAAAAATAATTGAATCCATTTTAGAATAAGGCTGTAACATAACAAGATGTGGAAAGATGGAAGGAGCCTGAATACTTTCCGAATGCACTGTATCCTTGGGCTCAATCTGTACCACTATACTTGAAGGCTATACCATTCACAGATTCAGTCCTTTTTCAGGAAATACATTCTGGGCACCTTTCTGATATTCAAATCTGTGCTCAGTTTCCAGAGCGACCCAAGGACGTGAGTGAACATCTGTCTGAGTGGGGGGTCTGAGTGCGTACCTGTCGGCTACTCAATCAAATCCTAAACTTGACATTCTAGCTACTCTGTTGATTGCTTAAGTACTGTGAGACTATTTAGGTATCCTGTATGTTCCAAATAAACATTTTAAAACGTACTATAGAGTACAATAGGAGTTTACAAGACATTTGGTAGTAGTAGTTTGATTTAGAGATACTAATTGATGGAACTTTTAGTCACATTCCAGACTTATGGATACATATAAATCATAAGGGTTCTTCTCAACATGCCCATGCCTCTACCCACCCTAATTTCTCCAGAGACTCACCGTGCAAGCTGGCGTCCTCTCACTCCACAGCTGCCTGTATTTCTATAGGGTCTTCTGTGTGAGGAAACGTGTTGGCAATCCTGTGAAACACACCTTTCACACATGGTGTGATACTGCTACTGCTGCAGTCGTTGTGTGCTAGGCCTCAACTCCTCCTGTGATCTGAATCCACCCTGCGTTTGTGTGTGTGCCGGTATATTTGTGTGTGTCTGTGTCTTCTGTGCAACAGTCTGTCACCGTACAGATCTGGCAACGCTCTCAGGTGTAAGGGTGTGAGAAGGTTGTCGCCTCACCTGACAAGATTATCTTGCACCACATTTGTAATGTGTTTCTCTCCCTCTAGTTATACTGAACAAAAATATAAACCCAACATGCAGCAATTTAAATTATTTGACTGATTCACAGTTCATATAAGGAAACCAAAATAAATAAATGAGGACCTAATCTATGGATTTCACATGACTGGGATTACAGATACTGTATGTATCTGTTGGCCACAGATACCTTTAAAAAAAGGTAGGGGCGTGGATCAGAAAACCAGTCCGTATCTGGTGTGACCACCATTTGCCTCACGCAGCGCGGCACATCTTCTTCACATAGAGTTGATCAGGCTGTTGAATGTGGCCTGTGGAATGTTGTCCCACTCCTCTTCAATGGCTGTGCGAAGTTGCTGGATATTGGCGGGAACTGCAACACTCTGTCGTACACATCGATTCAGAGCCTCCCAAACATGCTCAATAGGTGACATGTCTTGTAACGATTCTCCTCCTCTTCTGAGGACATATCGGACCAATGAGCAGCGTGGTAAGGGTCCATGTTGTTTATTATAACCGGAACACTGAAACAAAAACAAAAGTAGAACAAAACGCAACAGTTCTGTCAGGTACTCACACAAAACAGAAAACAATCACCCACAACTCAAAATGGGAAAACAGGCTACCTAAGTATGGTTCTCAATCAGAGACAACGATTGCCAGCTGCCTCTGATTGGGAACCATACCAGGCCAAACACATAGAGATAGAAACACAAAACATAGAACACAAAACATAGAATGCCCACCCCCCCTGACCAAACTTAAATAGAGACGTAAAAAAGGAACTAAGGTCAGGACTTGACATGTCTGGTGAGTATGCACCAGACATGTCAAGTCACTGACCATCTCGAATCCCACCGTACCTTCTCCGCTGTGCAATCTGGTTTCCGATCCGGTCACGGGTGCACCTCAGCCACGCTCAAGGTACTAAACAATATCATAACCGCCATCGATAAAAGACAGTACTGTGCAGCCGTCTTCATCAACCTTGCCAAGGCTTTCGACTCTGTCAATCACCATATTCTTATCGGCAGACTCAGTAGCCTCGGTTTTTCTGATGACTGCCTTGCCTGGTTCCCCAACTACTTCGCAGACAGAGTTCAGTGTGTCAAATCGGAGGGCATGCTGTTCGGTCCTCTGGCAGTCTCTATGGGGGTGCCACAGGGTTCAATTCTTGGGCCGACTCTTTTCTCTGTATATATCAATGATGTTGCTCTTGCTGCAGGTGATTCCCTGATCCACCTCTACGCAGACGACACCATTCTGTATACTTCCGGCCCGTCCTTGGACACTGTGCTATCTGACCTCCAAACAAGCTTCAATGCCATACAACACTCCTTCCGTGGCCTCCAACTGCTCTTAAACGCTAGTAAAACCAAATGCATGCTTTTCAACCGTTCGCTGCCTGCACCCGCACGCCCGACTAGCATCACCACCCTGGATGGTTCCGACCTAGAATATGTGGACATCTATAAGTACCTAGATGTCTGGCTAGACTGTAAACTCTCCTTCCAGACTCATATCAAACATCTCCAATCTAAAATCAAATCTAGAGTCGGCTTTCTATTCCGCAACAAAGCCTCCTTCACTCACGCCGCCAAACTTACCCTAGTAAAACTGACTATCCTACCGATCCTCGACTTCGGCGCTGTCATCTACAAAATAGCTTCCAACACTCTACTCAGCAAACTGGATGCAGTTTATCACAGTGCCATCCGTTTTGTTACTAAAGCACCTTATACCACCCACCACTGCGACCTGTATGCTCTAGTCGGCTGGCCCTCGCTACATATTCGTCGCCAGACAGGTAAAGCTCCGCCTTATCTCAGTTCACTGGTCACGATGGCAACACCCACTCGTAGCACGCGCTCCAGCAGGTGTATCTCACTGATCATCCCTAAAGCCAACACCTCATTTGGCCGCCTTTCGTTCCAGTTCTCTGCTGCCTGTGATTGGAACGAATTGCAAAAATTGCTGAAGTTGTAGGCTTTTATCTCCTTCACTAATTTCAAACATCTGCTATCTGAGCAGCTAACTGATCGCTGCAGCTGTACATAGTCCATCGGTAAATAGCCCACCCAATTTTACCTACCTTATCCCTATACTGTTTTTATTTATTTACTTTTGTGCTCTTTTGCACACCAATATCTCTACCTGTACATGACCATCTGCTCATTTATCACTCCAGTGTTAATCTGCAAAATTGTAATTATTCGCCTCATGCCTTTTGCACACAATGTATATAGATTCTCTTTTTTTTCTACTGTGTTATTGACTTGTTAATTGTTTACTCCATGTTGATTTGATTTGATTTGATTTGAACTCTGTGTTGTCTGTTCATACTGCTATGCTTTATCTTGGCCAGGTCGCAGTTGCAAATGAGAACTTGTTCTCAACTAGCCTACCTAGTTAAATAAAGGTGAAAAAAAATGCAGGTCATGGAAGAACTGGGACATTTTCATCTTCCAGGAATTGTTTACAGATCCTTGCAACATGAGTCTGTGCATTATCGTGCTGAAACATGTGATGATGGCGGCCGATGAATGGCACGATAATGGACCTCAGGACCTCAGGATCTCGTCGTTATCTCTGTGCATTCAAATTGCCATCGATAAAGTGCAATTGTGTTCATTGTCCACAGCTTATGCCTGCCCATATCAAAACCCCACCGCCACCATGGGGTACTCTGTTCACAACGTTGACATCAGCAAACCGCTCACGCACACAACGCTATACACGTGGTCTGCAGTTGTGAGGGCAGTTGGACGTACTGTCAAATTATCTACTACAATGTTGGAGGAGGCTTATGATAGAGAAATTAACATTAAATGATCTGGCAACAGCTCTGGTAGACAACTCTGCAGTCAGTATGCCAATTGCACACTCCCTCAAAACTTGAGATATTCTCTCTCTTTGTTTACACAGGTGAAGACCCAACTGGTAGGTGTCTTCACTGACATTTTCAACATGTCCCTGATTGAGTCTGTAATACCAACATGTTTCAAGCAGACTACCATTGTCCCTGTGCCCTAAGAACACAAAGGCAACCTGCCTAAATGACAACAGACCCGTAGCACTCACGTCCATAGCCATGAAGTGCTTTGAAAGGCTGGTAATGGCTCACATCAACACCATTATCCCAGAAACCCTAGACCTACTCCAATTTGCATACCGCCCAAACAGATCCACCGATGATGCAATCTCTATTGTACTCCACACTGCCCTTTCCCACCTGGACAAAAGGAACACCTATGTGACAATGCTGTTCATTGACTACAGCTCAGCGTTCAACACCATAGTACCCTCAAAGCTCATCACCAAGCTAAGGATCCTGGGACTAAACACCTCCCTCTGCAACTGGATCCTGGACTTCCTGACAGGCCGCCCCCAGGTGGTGAGGGTAGGTAGCAACACATCTGCCACGCTGATACTCAACACTGGAGCTCCCCAGGGGTGCGTGCTCAGTCCCCTCCTGTACTCCCTGTTCACCCACGACTGCACGACTCCAACACCATCATTAAGTTTGCTGACAACACAATAGTGGTAGGCCTGATCACCGACAACGACGAGACAG
>NC_092171.1:9149545-9189545 GCF_045791955.1 Oncorhynchus clarkii lewisi | reverse complement strand
AAAGGCCCAGGGTTGAATGTGTCCACAATCTGTTGTCTCTCACGCCTCTCTGTGCTCGACTTCTTATAACGGCTCAAGTCACATCACAATATATTCACAGTCATCATCAGACAGAGAAAGTGCTTTATAGTGTAATTCCGGTTCAAAATATTATAGGTAGGTAGATAGGTAGATAGAACACAGTTGACGTCAGAAGTTTACATACACCTTAGTCAAATACATTTAAACTCAGTTTTCACAATTCCTGACATTTCATCCTAGTAAAAATGTCCTGTCTTAGGTCAGTTAGGATCACCACTTTATTTTAAGAATGTGAAATGTCAGAATAATAGTAGAGAGAATGATTTATTTCAGCTTTTATTTCTTTCATCACATTCCCAGTGGGTCAGAAGTTTACATACACTCAATGAGTATTTGGTAGCATTGCCTTTAAATTGTGTAACTTGGGTCAAACGCGTCAGGTAGCCTTCCACAAGCTTCCGACAATAAGTTGGGTGAATTTTGGCCCATTCCTCCTGACAGAGCTGGTGTAACTGAGTCAGGTTTGTAGGCCTTGCTTGCACATGCTTTTTCAGTTCTGCCCACAAATTTTCTATAGGATTGAGGTCAGGACTTCGTGATGGCCATTTGGAAGACCAATTTGCGACCAGGCTCTAATTTCCTGAATAATGTCTTAAGATGTTGCTTCACTATATCCACATACTTTTCCCGCCTCATGATGCCATCTATTTTGTGAAGAGCACCAGTCCCTCCAGGAGCAAAGCACCCCCACAACATGATGCTGCTACCCCCATGCTTCACGGTTGGGATGGTGTTCTTCGGCTTGCAAGCATCACCCTTTTTCCTTCAAACATAACGATGGTCATTATGGCCAAACAGTTCTATTTTTGTTTCATCAGACTGGAGGACATTTCTCTAAAAAGTACGATCTTTGTCACCATCTGCAGTTGCAAACTGTCATCTGGCTTTTTTAAAGGCTGTTTTGGAGCAGTGGCTTCTTCCTTGCCGAGAGGCCTTTCAGGTTAAGTCGATATGGGACTCGTTTTACTGTGGATATAGATACTTTTGTAACTGTTTACTCCCATCCCATCTTCACAAGGTCCTTTGCTGTTGTTCTGGGATTGATTTGTACTTTTTGCACCAAAGTACGTTGATCTCAAGGAGACAGAAGGAGTCTCCTTCCTGAGCAGTATGACGGCTGCGTGGTCCCATGGTGTTTATACTTGCACACTATTGTTTGTACAGATGAATGTGGTACCTTCAGGCATTTGGAAATTGCTCCCAAGGATGAACCAGACTTGTGGAGGTCAACAATTTTTTTTCTGAGGTCTTGGCTGATTTCTTTTGATTTTTCCATGATGTCAAGCAAAGAGGTACTGAGTTTGAATTTAGGCCTTGAAATACATCCACAGGTACACCTCCAATTGACTGAAATGATGTCAATTGGCCTGTCAGAAGCTTCTAAAGCCATGACATTTTATGGAATTTTCCAAGCTGTTTAAAGGCACAGTCAACTTAGTGTATGTAAACTTCTGACCCACTGGAATTGTGATACAGTGAATTATAAGTGAAATGATCTGTCTGTAAACAATTGTTGGAAAAATTACTATTGTCATGCACAAAGTAGATGTCCAAACCAACTTGCCAAAACTATAGTTCGTTGACAAGAAATTTGTGGAGTGGTTGAAAAATGAGTTTTAATGACTCCAACCTAAGTGTATGTAAACTTCCGACATCAACGGTGTATAACTTCACTGTAATGTCAGGAGACGTGCCCGCATTTTCAAATCCTTTCAAAAACACTCCACAAGGATACATTCTAAGTACATGTATACAAAATAGGTTCACTTCCTTTCTTTTGGGGGACCTTTTGTAAACAGATGTTGTTTTCAATTACATGACTCAATCAGAGAGCCTGCCATAACTGTTAACTCGTTCTTAATGCAAATTTAACCCTGTGGGCACAGTCACAATGCTTCTGCCCCGAGTGCCTACTCACCCCTGTTGTGTTGACTTGTGCGTGCCTTGTCGGTCATCACCCACACCGGCTAGCACATAGTATGTTCACACACAGCGCTCGATGCTCTCACACACAGAAGCTCACCTCACAGTACGGCACACACTCCACGGACCAGAGCATCCAGCGTGTGACTGGCCTTGCTTCCCCTTTGCCTCCAGACTCCGTGTCCTCAACGCCCTCACAGACGTCAGCCGATTCACACTCTCCTAGAGCCCTGGGACGGACGCACGCACGCACACACACACACACAGAGGCTGGAAGAGCCAATACACTACAGCTACGCTGGGCCACATGTTGACGCTAGGGACAAGAGCTGGATGAGACTGGATCTACAAGGGTAAAAATACATAAAAGCATCATTCAAGATAACATACCATATATGTGTGAAGACAAAATGTACTGAAATATAGAATGGAAATGTAAAACCTAAGCATACTTGGTCCAGCTAATCAGAACCTCCATATTTGAGATGAAAGTGGAGGTCAAATCTAACTCATTCTAACACCAATGTCAACACTAAAGCCGATTGTGTGCATTCTCTCCCATTGCACCAAAAAACCCAGGGCATAAATGGTACAGCAGATTGTCACACCCTTACTGTTTTGCCAGACATGACACCCTTGTTCTTTTCACTTTAAAATGTATTTCAAACAAAAGGCAAATGTTTGCCAAGTAAAACAAACCATACACATCTATGCACAATAACTACTATTAACAATTTCCACTGAACATTTGACAGAAACACATTTACTTGAAGAACAGTGCAGATGCAAAGTTGGGTAACAGAATGACAGTTAATGCTGTTTGTGCCGTCATTCTGTAAAACTCGTCATACCGGAACCATTTCTGCCTGCTTGAACGGTGAATAGCACAGATACACATGAAAATATGAAAAACATGAATCTCTGAGCGATAGACAAAATAAAACAAACCAATATAACATTCAAAATGGTTGAATATTTCCTTTCAGGGGCTCCTAAGAGGGAGGCTCTCATCCTAACTGGGCTCAGAGACCGAGACGGTTACATCATCATCACCTGCATTCCACAAGTGCCTGGGCAGGCGGGACACCATGCCATTTTACCACAGAGAGAGATATATAGGGGGGAGACAGAGAGAGAGACAGAGACAGAGAGAGACAGAGAGAGACAGAGAGAGAGAGGGGTGCAGATAAAGTGGGAATAAGAGAGAGAGACATATATATATATATATATATATACACACACAGAGACAAAAACAGAGACAAAGAGAAACAGAGAGAGAGAGAGAAACAGAGAGAGCGACAGATATATATAGTGAGAGAGAGACAAGGAGAAACAGAGAGAGACAGAGACAAAGAGAGAGAGAGTGAGTGTGTGTGAGAGAGACAGACACACAGTGAGAGAGAGAGAGAGAAAAAGATACAGAAAGAGGGAGAGAGAGAAAAAGAGACAGAAACAGAGGGAGAGAGACAGATATAGAGAGAGAAACAGAGAGAGATTATTGTGTTAATTATCTACTTCACTTGCTTTGGCAATGTTAACATGTTTCCCATGCCAATAAAGCCCTTAAATTGAATGGCACACAGAGGGGGAGAGACAGGGGGGGAGGGGGAGAGAGAGACAGTTTAATCCAAAGGACATGGCACAGGGTTATTTTCTCATGCGTAATGCAGTTTGGTAAATTGACAGGAATTTCAAAACTTCTAACCGTTAAAAAAAAATGCAGTGACAGTGAAAGCTCTCTTTAACAAAAGGACAAAGTTACAGATAAAAGACGTCCTTTGTGTCATCCCGGCAGCCGTACCACGGGACTGACACGTTGAAGGCACTTTCTGATTCTCGCAACACAGCACTTCACGGATAATCAAGTGGGAAGACTGACTGAGTGGGCACTGAGTCTCACTGAGCTGCCACCCCCCAATCCATCCTGCTATAACCCTTCCACGTGGCTTGAATGAGCTCCAGCAAGGCCACACTGGGCCATCCCAACAACCTAGCAGTTCACCACACAGTAAACGCAACAGCAGAGTAAAAGGTCTTTCAGATGGAATGCAATCTCTATTTGCATACTATTGTCTTTTAAAACGGATGCTCGCTCTACTGATAATGTTGTACATACTGAAAGGCCTTATGACATACTGGTAAATACAATGCTGCTAAACATGCTCCCCTAGTCTGTGGAAACACATTTGCTGTTGTCTGACATTGATAAAAATGTACTTCTCCTTAACTCTCTCCCTATGGGGCTAGACAGCCTTACGCAGCATTTTGGCTCACATCTCCCCACACCCTATTTCAGAATCCAAGTCTGAAAAAAAAATGATGAACTAGCACATTGTACTTCTCATCTCCCCCTTTGCCCAGACTAGTTCTGCGGGGCCCTCTCTGGTGTCGACCGCAGACTGACTTAACGGCCTGGGTCATAATCATTAGGCACCAAACGGAAGACAAAAACTGACTGAAACAAGGAGGGCTAGAGAAGGAGGGGAAGTGAAAAGTACCTAAGGAAACAAAATTGAGCCTGTAGATAGACAGAACACACTCGCTTCAAGGAAGGAACACTCAAAAGAGCAAGGTCTCCGACTTACCATATCAAAAAAGGGAGAGACAAAACACCATGGTGACTGACTTAATAGGGAGGGAGTGCGGGCTCTAAGCGCGGTTACGACTAACGCATTCATTTACCTGATCAAAGCATTCCCCATTTTCTCCAGTGGAATTACATCAGCGTACGATATATACTGCTCACTTTAACGGTCCTTTGTCGTAGCCTACCGAGCAAGCCTATTGCCTTTTCCTTTAAACATCGCACACAAATCAAAGCCCAGGCATACGGGCATCATGTTCGAAAGGTTCAGGTTTGTAGTTCTCCTGAAAATGTGTGAAGTGTGTATCCATTGTAAGGGTGTACTACTACTTTAAACTCCACCGCAGCAGTGTAAGTGTACACTCCACTACGTATTTATTTGGACACTAAAGCTAGATCTTTTGATTTGGGTTTATACCCCAGTATTTTGGATTTGAGATCCAATGTGTCAAATGAGGTGACAGTACAGAATGTCACCTTTTATTTTAAGGTATTTTCATACATATCTGTTTTACCGTTTGAAATGAAATAACTTTATGAATCTAGCCCCCCATTTGAAGGTGTCATAAATAATTTGGACAAATTCACTTCTGGTGTATTAAAGTAGTCAAAAGTTTTTGGTCGTATATTCCTAGCACAGAATGACTACATCTAGCAAGTGACTGACTACATCTAGCAAGTGACTGACTACATCTAGCAAGTGACTGACTACATCTAGCAAGTGACTGACTACATCTAGCAAGTGACTGACTACATCTAGCATGTGACTGACTACATCTAGCATGTGACTGACTACATCTAGCATGTGACTGACTACATCTAGCATGTGACTGACTCCATCTAGCATGTGACTGACTCCATCTAGCATGTGACTGACTACATCTAGCTTGTGACTGACTACATCTAGCTTGTGACTGACTACATCTAGCATGTGACTGACTACATCTAGCTTGTGACTGACTACATCTAGCTTGTGACTGACTACATCTAGCTTGTGACTGACTACATCTAGCTTGTGACTGACTACATCTAGCTTGTGACTGACTACATCTAGCTTGTGACTGACTACATCTAGCTTGTGACTCTACAAACTTGTTGGATATTTTTGTGGTTTGTTTTGGTTGTGTTTCAGATTATGTTGTGCCCAATAGAAATGAATGGTAAATAATGTAGGGTCATTTTGGAGTAACTTTCATTGTAGATAAGAACATAATATGTTTAACACTTTCACATTAAATGTGGATCCTACAATGATTACCAATAATCATGAATGAATTGTGAATAGTGATGAGTGAGAAAGATACAGAAGCAAAGATAATACCCCCAAAACATGCTAACCTCTCACCATTACCAATAACAAAAATGCTAATAAGGTTAGCATTTTTGGGGGGGTATGATAGTTATGCCTCTAACTTTCTCTCCCAGCCGGCCTAAAAGCATTTACAAGATAATGGCCTAAAATTAGGCCCTGCTCAAAAGATGCTAACCTCCTGTTATACGTAATGGTGAGAGGTTAGCATGAGTGTAAGAATGTTAAATTCACCAGCCATGTTGCAGGGTGGTCAGTCAGGGCTCTACAGTGCAAACATTTCATTTTTTTTTTAAACTGTCAAAACTCAAGTATAAGCAGTCACGTGCAAGTTGTGATTATGAGCAAAATAATTGCTGCAGTAGTAATGTCTTCCATTTTGTTTCGTGTTTCATGTCTGGTAATGCATAAAGAAATGCACATCCTAACATTGTATCCCACCTTGTGTAGCAACACAACACACAAAAACTCAGTTTTAGGCCCTGGTAATGAACATCGGAAGGTAATTAGGCATTTATTAGCCGATAAATGCTTCCGTTTAAACTGAACGTGTGTCACATTTCTGGAATGCATGCCGTCATGCATTCCAGTATTTCAAGCAAATACTTTTAACAATTGCCACTTGAGGAACACTGCAGATAAAGTTTGGTAACAGAAAGACAGAAAAATCTTGGGCAGTTCTTTTAGGTCGACCGCGTTTTCCAAAAACTCCAATTCACATACCGCCCCAACAGATCTACAAACGACGCAATCTCTATTCAACTCCATAAAGCCCTCTCCCACCTGGACAAGAGGAACACCTACGTGAGAATGCTGTTCATTGACTATAGCTCAGTGTTCAACTGACTCAATCAGGACCCCCTGGGACTGAACACCTACATCTGCAACTAGATCCTGGACCACCCCAGGTGGTGAGAGTAGGAAAACAACCCATTCGCCACACTAACCCTCAACACGGGGGCCACCCATGACTGCATGGCCACGCACGACTGTAACACCATCATTAAGTTTGCCGACGACACGACGGTGGTTGGCCTGACCACCGATGACGATGAGACAGCCTACAGAGAGGAGGTCAGTGACCTGGCAGTGTGGTGCTAACCTCTCCCTCAATGTCAGCAAGACAAAGAAGCTGATCGTGGACTACAGGAAACAGAGGGCTGAGCACGCCTCCATCCACGCCGACGGGCCTGTAGTGGATCGGGACGAGAGCCTCAAGTTCTTCGGTGTCCACATCACTAAGGAATTATCATGGTACTCACACACACCAGAGTCGTGAAGAAGGCATGAAAACGCCTCTTCCCCCACAGGTGGCAGAAAATAATGTTGCTATTGGCCCTCAGGTCCTAAAAAAGGTCTACAGCTGCACCATGGAGAGCATCTTGACGTGCTGCGCCACCGCTTGGTATGGCAACAGCTTGGCATCCGACCGCAAGGCGCTACAGAGGGTAGTGCGTACGGCCCAGTACATCACTGAGGCCGAGCTCCCTGCCATCCAGGACCTCTATACCAGGCGGTGTCCGAGGAAGGCCCTAAATACTATTAGACTCCAGCCACCAAAGCCATAGACCGTTCTCTCTGCTACCGTACGGCAAGCGGTAACAATGGAGCAAGTCTGGAAGCAACAGGACTCTGAACAGCTTCTACGCCCAAGCCATAAGACTACTAAACAGTTAGTGAAATATTTGTTACATTTACAGAAGGCAAATCATTTCTGCAAAACTAAATATAAGACCCCTTTTTCGTCTGTGTGACAAGAAATCAAAGCTGCTTATTCAAAATGTTTAAGATGACAATTGGTTGAAAAACAGATCTATGCCTTAATTTCACCAACAGATAGACTCTTAGCTTTCATTTGACACTAACTGTGATATGTTCCTTTAAACTTCATGTTGGTGCTCATGGGTCCTTTCACATGGAAATTTACGTCATCAATTCACAAGTCTTCTAAAAACGACAGCTGTTCACGTTACACGCCAAGCCAAGGTCAACGGCCATGAAATGCTTGGACGCACATTGCGAAATGCCCGTGTACTTTACTACTGAAAAGGAGGCTTGTGCTGTTTGAAGCCAACATAACACACACACACCCACACCCAGGTACACATGCAGTGCCTGTTTAAATGAAAAGGAATACACAAGGCTGCAGTCAGTCAGTTTCATTCACCTGGGCTTTCTGCTGGTAAAGGTGGATGCTCGAGGCAGGACTCACTGTTGAGGGATTGGGGAGTGCAATGTTGACTGTGTTCCCAAGAGTCTGGCAGGTACAGTGGGTTCTCAGCCTGCCTCTCATAACCAGCATATCGCATCCATTGAAAAACACATCCATCTTCCTCTCATGCAAATCCAGGTCCACCCCCCCCCCCCCCCCGAGAGTGGCTTGTCACTCAGTGAATGCATTTCAATACAACCATTCTTCTCAGAACAATCATTTTTCTTAATGAGAAAAACCTTTGGCCTTGGAGTTGGATGTGTTTTGTTCCCTAGTGGGAATGCCTGCCTCCTTCGACTAGGAATAAGAAAAATGGAAACTCCATCACCTTGCACGCCTGTCTGCGAGGCTGTATTTACTTAGCCTTTGAAGTGTTTGATACAACGCAGAATCATTTAAGGGAAACAGAATCAATTGTAGAGCATTGGGCCAGATAAGAGCAGTGACGGTGAGAGAGAAATGTACATTTGAATGTAAATGCCATGGCAAGGCACAATATGACATTTTGGTGCCCACAAAGAGCAGTCAACCAGTCTAAACAACACAGGTTGAGATTAATATTGAAATGAACCTCTGCGGTGTTACTGTGTCATCAATGATCTTTTGTGTTTCAATATGTTTACCTTGAAGAATATCACGGATTAACTTTATCTATAATCTTTGATATTAATTTTTATAGTATCACTATATAGCATTTAATGTTACCTTATTCTGGGTGATGACACTCACTAGAACAATAACCCAGCAGCCTATCGGATATCAGCACTGTATCGGTCTCATGGTTGCTGAGGAGCGCTGTGCTTGGATAATGATAATGTGGCTGCAGTGTCAACAACAGAGAGCAGCAGCTCATAAAATCATAACAGTTGTCACCACCTGAGTGGATCAACAAATGGAGTCTTGGCTAAATGAATTGGAGAGCTCGGAGTATAGACAAGACAAGCAAATGCCAAATGCAAAAGAGCTTCCTAAACAACAGGTCATTGCAAAACAAAAGCCAATCCTAATGTTGGCACCCTCTCAGTTCATTTTCAATAGGCCTAATTTTATAACAAAAAAGGCCTACAATAGGCTGCAACACTATTTTACTGCACCAAGAGTATCCCACTGGGCACAGATGTCAATTCAACGTCTAGTTTTGTTGTCAACTAGTGTGAATTCAACAACAACAAAAATGTACCATGTCATTGAAGTTGTTGATGACTTTTTGTAAATCCAATCAGTTTTCCACGTTGATTCAACGTCATCAATGAAATGACCTGGAAACAACGTTGATTCAAGCAGTTTTTACCCAGTTGGATGCTACTGTAATCTACCTGTACAGTGTAAAAGGTGAGGGATATTTCAGCTGGAATTGCGATGACAATGTAAGCCTATATTTGCTAAGCAAATTCGTTCAAAATTGTCCCTCGGCTTACTACAAGATAATGTTACAAAAACAGTGTAGCCTCGCCTGTACGAGAAACACCGCGCAGGCAGAACTGTCGTGTGAACATTACATCTCGGTGCACATGTTGGAAATAAACCAATATTACCTGGCCTTTTGTGACAGCGCAGTCTTCTTGGTTAGGAAATTACTTCAGGAGCGATGAAAGCAGAACTTCAATGGTTATCTCCTGGAAAGATGTCGGTGGCTTGAAAGGCAGGTTACAGAGTATCGTTTTTGGTGGTGACTGACATTCTAAATAAATCCATGAATGTATCTGAAAGATTCGACCGTGTATCACCTGGAAAGAAACGAATTTGATATGCAATGCAACCAACGAGTACCGTTATGTGGGTAATGAAAGCGGCACCACAGCTGACAAGCACTATCGACTGACAGCTACAGTATAGTAGCTGCATGGGGAAAATACTGAGGACTCACTTGCAACGTCCAGTACGTCCTCTTTACCCGCCTCGAAACCGTTTGCTCACATAACACAAACCGAGCCTATCTCTGCACATAATATTGTGAATGTCACAAGGTGATGTGCCTACCTTGAAAATGCCCTGCAGCACTACACAAATCGTCACCAAAGCCATAAACCCCGCCCAATTCTACAATTTATATTCTAAAAATGTGATTTTGAACCTAACCATAACCACACTGCTAACCTCATACCTATCACTAAACTGTATTACATTATGGCCAAAAAGCTAATTGTTGTCTTCGTGATTTTCGCGGCCGACGCACTGGAATGACTGTAAATGCCTGTGAATGTGACGGTTCTGTTGACTTCTTCTTCTTCGTGTGTCTTTCCGGCAGACTAGACGCTGTGTAGCGTATTGCTTGCAGCCTTTCACAGATCGTGCGCATTGCACGTTTCGGAAACAACACATATGGAATCATATAGTAACCAAAAAAGTGATAAACAAATCAAAATATATTTTATATTTGAGATTCTTCAATGTAGCCACCCTTTTCCTTGATGACCCCTTTGTACACTGTTGTCATTCTCTCAACCAGCTTTCCCTGGAATGCTTTTTTAACAGTCTTGGTGGCCTACAAACCTGACTCAGTTACACCAGCTCTGTCAGGAGGAATGGGCCAAAATTCACCCAACTTATTGTGGGACGCATGTCGAAGGTTACCCGAAATGTTTGACCCAAGGTAAAAAATGTAAAGGCAATGCTACCAAATACTAATTGAGTGTATGTAAACTTCTGATCCATTGGGAATGTGATGAAATACATTAAAGCTGAAATAAATAATTCTCTCTACTATTAATCTGACATTTCACATTCTTAAAATAAAGTGATGATCCTAACTGACCTAAAACAAGGAATTTTTACTGGGATTAAATGTAAGGAATTGTGAAAAAACGAAGTTAAAATGTATTTGGCTAAGGTGTATGTAAACTTCCGACTTCAACTGTATAGAATGACATTTCAATAGAAAACAGGTCAAACAAAATGCCGATAGTTTGCAGTCTTTCCAGCTTCAGTTTGAAGCTATTGTGTTAGCTGTATTAATGGCTAGCTTCTCTGAAAAACAGTGAGCAGAATTTCTATGCCAGGCAAAAAATTGTGCATCGTTAGCGCATTGTTATGGATGTATCCAAATAAATGTCACTAGAAAACAGCTTAACCAAATGCAAATGCGGCAGCTTTGATGTTATTCTGGCTGCACTGTTTGACGTAACTGTAAGTTGGCTAGCTAGCAAGGAGGGGATAAGAACGTTCCCAGCCAATTTGGCAATGGAACATTTAGAACGAACAACTGGGTCGCGGTCATGCATACTGTGTAGAACAAAAAATACTTAATGACTGGGTTGCGTCTCGATAGAACGAACGACCAGCCGGCTTGGGTAGCAACTTTAGATTTGTGTCAGGACTATATCTCGTGAAAGGATGAAATAGTATGAATAAATTAATTTTTATGAAAATAATGTCAATCATCATTTATACATGTTGGTAACCCATTGTATAAATGTGATAATGCACTTGAAGCCGGTGTTTGGAGGAAGTATTGGCACGGTTTGCCAGCCCTCAGTTTTGTCTCGGGCCTAACATAACCCGTACCAATATATCCTCCAAACACCGGCTTCTAGGGCAATATCACTTAAATAAACTGGTTATCAACGCAATTAAAACAGTATACAAGTAATTTTGCATCATACCTGTGGAATATTGTCTGATATACCACAGCTTTCAGCCAACCAGCATCCAGGACCCAAACACCCTGGTTAATCAATAGCTACTGTGTTTAACTTTTTTTGAAATGACGGATGGAATTTTGCTTTCAGTGTCGATGGCGCATTATGAATACGTAGGATTACCCAACTGAGTACATTTCACTATCAAATGTTCACTCATCAACATCCTGGTTGGAGATTAAATAATTTTATTTTGCAATTTCTGAATTACAGTTCATATTGATTGGCCTATTATAAAATTGAATCAGTGACTGTGTCAAATTCCATTCTGGTCAGGTGATTTATTTCAGAATTGTATTTTTATTTTGTTTTGCTATATTATGGACCAATATCAATAAATGGGAAGAAATGTGTTTATTGTAGGAGAGCACTAACATTGATCAGCATAGCACTAGTAAGGAAGGAAATATCTAATGTTTTAGAACAGAAAGAAGAATATGAAGAAAGGAAAACAAGGAAAGAAAATTAAGCTTTACTTGATGCAGGTATTCAGCTTCAGTAGCAACAGAGGTAAGCCTATAGGTCTGCTTAATATAATAGGTTTTTATCAAGGGACTAACTATTGTCAAATAAAGAGTCTCCAGATCGGATGAGACAAAAATCAATAAATGATTGCAACATACTGTAGTAAACAGAGACATCATGTCAGTCCCAAGGGAACCCATCCTCATAGTGATCCAGTGAGCAATCTTATCAGGGGTGGGGATTTAAGTTATCCCAATACACATTTACTGCACATTTAGGCTACAGTAGGCCTACAACACACTGGGGCAGCAGGTAGCCTAGTGGTTAGAGCAATGGGCCAGTAACCGAAAGGTTGCTAGATTGAATCCCCGAGCTGACAAGGTAAAATTCTGTAATTCTGAACAAGGCCACTGTTTCTAGGCTGTCATTGTAAATAAGAATTTGTTCTTAACTGACTTGCCTAGTTAAATAAAGGTAAAACCCTCCAAAAATAACATTTACAGCAAACTGAAATGCATGGAGAACAATAGCATATAACTTTAAGCTACAGTAGTTGCCTCTTAAAATTGGAATGGTTGAATGACAACAAACATGATCCAGATACTGAATAAATGTGCTTCCTGTAAATAGATTGTGATTAACAAACATCATTCTGTATCATGCAAAGTCATTTTTTTTTATTTATTTGAGATACATTACAAACACAGAGAGATGTAACACACTGCAATTCATACATTTCCTACACTTCAATCAAAGTGCTAAATTCCAAATGCTACATGAAAGTGCAAATAAGCCTCTTGGTTGGTGAATAGAAAATAGAAACAAATTTGGATAACAGGGTATATAAGAAAATTCAAACAAAACGGGGCACACAAAAAGTTATTATCTTGTGGGATAGTGAGTGATTAAATAGTTGTCCGTGTAGAGTAGCTGTGTTGTGTAATTTTACTACTAATTAAAGGTACAGTACACAAACGCCTCAAGGTATGGCAGTAAAAGATTCCAACATAAATATTTATGATATTGTAAAAGTTAAGTGTAAAGTGCAGTTATACAGGCGGAAACAATTTTTTATAAAAAAACATACAGAAAATACATACAGAAGTGTAGCAATAACTGATTCTAATGTGTGGATCACCAATCGAGCCGCATGTCAGCTTTGCTCCACACATATTTCCCTCCTCTCTTTAGGAACATCTTCTCGTCAAAGCCACTGAACTGAATGGCCTCTTCCACGCCAACATCAAGGATGGACTTGGATGGATCTTTCCTCCCCTCTCGGCAATCCAGGAAACGCATCTAAAAAAGCATTTAAAAAAAAAATCTAATTCATAAGCATTTAGAACATGAGGAATCATTTATAAAGAATTGTATAAGCATTTATAAAGGCTTAATCATGAAAGTTGTTATAAAGTGTCATAGAAGAGGTCATAGAAGAGCCTTTTGACAATCTAGTCCATTATCGAAATATCAATGCTATGAAACCTCATACCTAATTCTAATAAAAATAAAATATTGACAAAACAGCATCTCATTTCATCCTTCTCAAAGCCTGTAAATCCCCTCTGATCAAGATTGATGCCACACATTACTCTGGGACTTACTATGTGAAGGTACATGTCTATAAATCTCAATCGATGAGAAGCATTTAGACAGCTGTTCAATAGTTCTGATGGACGAGGACTGTCTCCTTTAAAGGGCATGCTAAGACTTGGAATGTAGAGTGAGTATCATGTAAAATAACGGATTGAAAAAAAGGACTTACATATTCATCCAGAATGAGGTAGGAATCTCTCATCTGACAAGAGAAGACAACAAGGAAACATGTTAATGTCAAAACTATTTTGTATTACAATATTGTCCACAGAGGGTTCTACATGCAACCCAAAATATTGTTCTACCTGGAACCAAAACGGCTTCTCCTATAGGGACAGCAGAAGAACCCTTTTGGAACCCTTTTTTCTAATAGTGTACTTTAAACCTTAGTAGCATTTGGAAACAACTTAAATAGAGTAGTAGTTGTTGAATCATCATAATACACTGTATATAACGGACAATAAAAAATATAATATTGTGTTCTCTTTGTCTTAAGTCCAGTCCCATACCTTCTGATTGGACTCTGGTACCAGGCAGCTGATGCTGCTGTGCCTTTCCAGGAAGTCCTGAAACTGCTGATCACTGATGAGAAACCTCTCTGCCTCCCTCAGACTGTTCTCCCCAGCGTTCTCACCATCGATCAGCAGACACTGGAACACCTATACAGCACACACAGTGAAGTCAAGGCCATACAACTCATTTGTTACATCTATGGTATGAGAAGACACCTCTATTCACAGATACAGCATTACTGGTGTGTAATGTTAATGCATTGGAACACCCTAACCTTCCAGCGTACAGGGTTGAGTTCTGTGATGTTTTCTCTCATGTCTTCATCCACATTGAAGGTGTTGATCACAGAGTTGATTTTGAATGCCACTTTGTACTTCCGGCACCAGTCACGGACCTTGAAGAGGTTGTCCAGGTGGCTCTTCCTGCCCTGGGCTCTGCCAATAGTCTGGTTGGTGTCCTCGTCAAAGCTGTCACAGGAAATGGCCAGAATGTCCAGGTATTCGCCTGTGAGGACAAGGAGAGTTTTTGACATCATCTCAAACAATTGTATTTTGAAACCCCAATGTATTGTAAATGTATCCACACATTCACGTGACCGTTTAGATTTATTGAGATAAAATATCAACAAGTCTTTTTTTAAACAATTTGATGATCAAAGGATGCCTTTTATGATGAGTCCTACATTTTGTAAGGAGTCAACTGTGAAGCTTTTCAAATAAATTGTGTGAAATGCTTCTCTGAGTTTACATTTTGTGACCTTATATCAAAAACTTACCCAGTGCTGACATCTAGTGTCAATCAAATGACCTTTTTTTTCTGACCGCATGAGAATAATGAGGATTGTTTGTTTATGATGGGTGCTTTATTTTTATTTTAACACAGAAATGAAAATGAAAACCATCTTACCATATGTTTGGAACCACTTTTCTCTGATCATGCTGCCATTGCTGACAATACTGACACTTGGGAGCTGGAGGTCGTGTTTGCAGTATTGGACTAATTTCCCCAAGAAATCTCCTCTGTCGTGTATGAAAGGCTCTCCGCCAGAAAAGTTTATTTTTTCCAGTCCTGCAAAAAATAATGAAATTCTGAATTGTAAACACTGAATATAACATTAAATGACATAGCAATAGTCTATAATAATACTGTCATAACATACCATGTGAATTTAAATATGGATTTGAAATAGCATAAATATAATATTTGGGCAAATTTACCTGATTCCTTCAGAAGCTGTATACCTCTCTTTGCTTCTTCAATAGGTAGGACAAAAGACGTTTTTGCAGTGTGGAAACAAAAACCGCACTTATAATTGCACTGTCGGGTAAAATGATAATTGACACTCCTTGGAGTTGCCGAAGCTTGAGAAATAACATTGTTCACCACCTTGATTGTAGCTGGATTGACTTTTCCTGTAGAAGAGAACTGTGATGCGCCGTGCACCTGCTGTCCTCGCACACCGATCCAGGCCAGAACAGCTGCAAAGATGCACTGGAGGAAACTCATGCAGAGCTGTAGGAACATCTTCACAAACACGATTTGGGTAGAGAACAATATTACTAGTCTTCACCTGGCCTGTCGAGTTGAAACGTCTGATGCAGGGCTCACTTGACTCTATGTATACCGCGATACACGACGCGTCGCCTGGCGTTGTAAAGTAACTTACGTTTCATCAAAACATCATCTGGGTTTCTATTTGCTAATAAGGAAACCGAAATGTCCACATTTGAACAGGTCGAAAACAGGTTGAATCAACGTTGTTTCAACCCCCCGAAATGTAACGTGATTATGTTGAATCAACGTGGATAACTGATTGGATTTGTAAAACGTGTTTTGTTGTTGTCGATTTCACATGTAATTCACGTTTGTTGACAACTCAACCAAATGTAGGCCAAACCAAACTAAACATTGAACTGACATCTGTGCCCAATGGCTACCAACTGTATGAGTAGTGGTGCAATTACGCTTAATGGCCATCATTGCAGTGCTCTAAAAACTTGAAAATAAAAGTATGCCTTGATTCAAATGCAGTCCTATTACACGCCTACATGCTTAAGCGCTTTGAATAGGCCTTCATACCCTAATAGTGCCATGCAAATTAGCTGACTCACTAGCGTAATTTAGGTGAGGACATGGGACAGGTAGTAACAGCCATATTATGATAGGCCCACCTTCTGCATTCCAAACGCGTAAAAGACACCCTATCCCCGCAGCCCTCAAATTAAGTGAACACTTCTGATGACGTTTCATGACGTCTGACGAGAATACAGTACACTTGCAGGGCGAGGGAGGAAGGAAGTAAATATTGTGAAATGGACCGCCCTTGCATGGAAATTCGTCACTTATTCATCCCGCGATGATTGTGTTTTCAGCCACAGGTAGCTTGTGCGTGCTTTATATGCGCTACAGTCAATTATGATTGCATGTCTACTTATATTAACTATATAATGATTAATATACGCCTACTGTGTGATAGCTAGCAAATTAATTAGCTAACTAAAGTTAGCCTGTCTGGCTGGAACTTCTGAAGAAGGAACATTTTTTATTTCTACAATTTCCAAAAGCTAACCAAACAAAAACATAATTACTTTTACAAGACTGTTTGTGCCATCGTTTGCATTAGTAGCACAATTTCTAAACTTTTTACGTTCGTTATTTTTACTTACACTTGCATATTGACTTATACATATTGATGTTAAGGTTTTATGTTTCGGCTGACTTTTCTTAGTAGATGTACAATCATCATGAATTGAATTATGTGCTGTTTCAGGCCCGAAGTTAACATAATTGTACACTCGCAAACTCAATCAAAAACGAGGGCTGAGGAGCTTACATTGCGAACTTCCCTTGTTTGGCTAATCGTTTGGACCGATGTCCAAGATGGTGACAGGGATTCCCCCAAGGGCATAAGGCGAGGGTAAGGGGACGAGGGTGTGTCTTAAAGAGATTGAAACGCAGCCCTTATCTCAGACAGTCAGGTGCACATTGCATCACTTTCGTTTTTGGTAATATGGCTCAAGTTTTGGTTTGCTTGTCAAGTGCGCCATAAGTTTCGTTTTCTCCTCAGTTTCCCAAATCAGGCGTGCTATTTTGTGATTTTAAACCTACATTGAACCACACTGCTAACCTTATGCCTATTTTATTTAAATTCTGACCAAAAAGCTCATTGTTATAAATTTTATTTTAATGTTTAAGGACTCTTGGAAGATTAGTCCAAATGAGGACTAAAAGCGATCCTAATAAAATACGCAGTGACACACTGGAATGACCTAATTTTTCGGTGAATGTCTCTGGCTGCTTTCCAAACACTTAAAATACACACCTTATCCCCTCAGCCCTCAAATTAAGTGGACATTTCTGATGACGTATCATGACGTCTGACGAGTATACACTTGCAGGACAAGGGGCGACAGAGGAAGGAATGATTTTTAAATGGACTGCCCTTGCCCGGAAATTCGTCACTCGTTCATCCCTCGATGATTGTGTTTTCAGCCACCGGTAGCTTGTTGGTGCCTTATATGCTCTACAGTCAATTATGATTGCATATATACTTATATTAACTATATAATTATTAATATATGCCTACTGTCTGATAGATAGCAAATTAATTAGCTAATTAACGTTAGCCTGCCTAGCTGGAACTTCTGAAGAAATATATATATTTTTTTCTACAATTTCCAAAAGCTAACCAAACAAAAACATTACTTTTATGAGACGTGTTTGTGCTGTCATTTGCGTTAGTAGCACAATTTCTAATCTTTTTACAGTTGTTTTTACTTACACTTGTATGTTGACTTATCCATATTGATGTTGAGGTTTGAAGTTTTGGCAGACTTTTCTTAGCGGATGCACAATCATTGCTAATTGAATTATGGGGCGCTTCAGGCTCCGAACTGAACATAACTGTACACTTGCAAACTCCATTAAAAACGAGGACTGAAGGGCTTACGTTGCTTGGCTAATCATTTGGACCGACGACAAATATGACCGCGGGGATTCCCCCAAGGACATACTGCAAGGGTAAGAAGACGAGGGTGTGTCTTTTATGACTTTGAAATGCAGCCTCTGCTGACTTCTTCTACTTCTTCTTCATGTGTCTTTCTGGCAGACTAGACACTGTGTGGCGTATTGCTGCCTTTCGCAGATCATGCAAATTGCACATTTTGGGACCCACCGAAAAAAGGGACAAGGGGAATGTGAAAAACTTAAATTGCACCATCTAACCCTGCACCTATACATTATTTCCCAAAACCCACCACCTCATCCCACTACTTTTAGGGTGTAGGCTCCCCTATACATATATATATATATATATATATATATATATCAGTGACAGTTAAAAGTTTGGACACCAAGTGTATAGGTCTAACTTAATTTGATTATATTTAAGCAATAAGGCCCAAGGAGTTGTGGTATATCGCCAGTATACCAAGGCTAAGGGTTGTCCTTATGCACAACGCAACATGAAGTCCCTGGATACAGCCCTTAGCAATGGTATATTGGCTATATACAACAAACCCCAGAGGTGCCTTATTGCTATTTAATATAATGGTTGGGTCTAATCCTGGATGCTGATTGGTTAAAACTGCATTCTAGCCAGTCTCTATTCCACAAACTATGACATTGACATGCCTATTTACTCTGTTCCATCTAACTGCTCAATCCAATGTATGAACTTGATCTCCACTATAAAAAGCATCTAGACATTATTTCCCATTTCTTTTTTACTTGCATTTGGTTTTCAACAGCGGAGATTTGTATTTAACCTTTCTGCCTGTCTCTCCGATATTTGTAACATTGTTTCAATATGGAAATTCGATCTCCAGCTGTCCCATAGTAATGAACGTGTCGGGACAATACAGGCAGGCAGACAACTTTTCTCAGCCAGTCGAAATCATGAATCAGCTGGCATCATTTTTATGGATATACATAAAGAAATGTCAATAGAAAACAGCTTAAACAAACGCAAATACAGCTAATTTGCTGTTATTCTGGCTGCACTGTTTGACGTAACTATATGTTAGCTGTAGTTGGCTAGTTAGCAAGCAAGGGATAAGAACATTGCCAGCCAGCATGGGCAATGGAACATTTAGAATGAAAAGCTGATACTGAACAAAAATACCTAATGACTAGGTCGCGTCTCTGGCAATCAAACTGATAGAACGAACGACCAGCCAGTTTGTGTAGCACCCTTAGATTTGTGTTGGGTCTATATCTCATGAAAGGATGAAATAGTATGAATAAATTCAACAAAATAATGTTTTTTAATGAAAATGTGTCAATCGTTATTTGAATATGTTGGTGACCCGTTGTATAAAAGTGATAATGCCCTCAAAGCCGATGTTTGGAGGATATATTGGAACGGTTTGCCAGCCCTCAAACACCCGTGCCAATATATCCTCCAAACACCGACTTCGCGGGCATTTTCACCTGAAGAAAACTGGTTATCAATGCAATTGAAACAGTGAACAAGTAATGTTGCATCATATCCGTGGTATATTGTCTGATATACCACAACTTTCAGCCAACCAGCATCCAGGACCCAAACTACCCAGTTTATCAATAGCTACTGTGTTTAACTTTATCTAAATGACGAAAGGCGTCACTGGCATTTTGCTTTCAATGTCGATGGTGCATTATGGAGAGGATTACCCAACTGAGCAAATTTCACTATCAAATGTTCACTCGTCATCGGCCTGGTCGGAAATTAACTTATTGTATAATGCAATTTCTGAATTACATTTCCTATTGATTGGCCTATTACATTTTGAAGCAAATTACATTTTGATGTCTAATTCCATTGTGGTCAGGAGATTCATTTCAGACTTGTTTTTTCTTTCTTTTTTTTCAGTGATTCGTTGCACTCACCTGGACTTCAACACCTGTGTCATTACCTCCCCTATATTTGTCTGTTCCCCAGCTCTGTTTCCCACTTCCGCATTGATTGTCGTATGTCGTTTTGTTCCCCCGGTTCTGGAACTATTCCTGTCCTGTGCAAGATTAAAATGTTCACTCTCCGTACTTGCTTCTCATCATCAGCGTCGGTTCTTACAGAATGCGGAAACCACCAAATGAAGCATCGGGGAGTGTTGGCTTTTCGGTGCCTTAGTTGGCTCGTTGGGGTTACACACCCTAGCTGGCTCGAGAGGTTTTCTTGCCCCGGTTGGCTCGGCAGGCACCCATTCCACGTCAGGCCTCTGCCGGATCGTCAGGGTTTTACGCCTCAGCCGGATCATCAGGCTCCCACTTCTCAGCTGGTTCATCAGGCTCCCACATCCCAGCGGGATCATCAGGCTGTCACACCTCAACCAGATCGTCAGGCTGCCACGCCTCAGCTGGTTCGTCGGGCTTCTATGCTCTCAGCCAGCTGGTCCAGCGCCCTGCCTCGTCCGGCCCGTCAGGCTCGTCCATGTGGGATGCCAGGTGGCACCCCTAGAGGGGGGGGGGGGGGGGGGGGACGACGACGACGACTGTCATGCCTGCGCCCACTCACCCTCCCTGGCTGCCCAGTACTACGCACTCCTGCCACCATCATTATGCACACCTGCTTCCCTCGTCACGCGCATCTGTGAGTCATTGCACTCACCTGGACTTAATCACCTGTGTCATTACTTCCCCTATATCTGTCTGTTCCCCAGCTCTGTTCCTCGCTTCCACATTGGTTGTCGTATCTCGTTTTGTTCCCCCGGTTCTGACGCTTTTCCTGTCCTGCTGTCTGTGCAAGATTAAATGTTCACTCTCCTTACCTGCTTCTCATCATCAGCGTTGGTTCTTACAGGAAGGAAATATCTCAGGGTTAGAACAGACAGAAGAACATGAAGAAAGGAAAACAAGGAAAGAAAATGAAGCTTTACTTGATGCATGTATTCAGCTTCAGTAGCAATAGATGAAGGCTTATAGGCCTGCTTATTAATATAAGGGGGACTGACTATTGTCCCATTAAGAATCTCCAGATATGATGAGACAAAGATTACAACATACTGTAGTAAACAGAGAGATTATGTCAGTCCCAAGGGAACCCATCCTCATAGTGATCCAGTGAGCAATCTTATCAGGGGTGGGGATTTGAGTTATCCCAATAGACATGTACTGCACATTTAGGCTACAGTAGAACTACAACCACTGAAATGGATGGAGAACAATAGCATATAACTTTAAGTTACAGTAGTTGCCTCTTAAAATTGGAATGGTTGTATGGCAACAAACCTGATCCAGATACTGAATAAATGTGCTTCCTGTAAATTGATTGTGATTAACAAATATCATTCTTTATCATGCAATGTCATCTTTATTATTATTTTTTTTTTGTGATACATTACATACAGAGACAGATGTAACACACTGCAAATAGTAGTAACTGTATTCATAAATTCCCCACATTTCACTCAAAGTGCTAAATTCCAAATACTACACGAAAGTGCAAATAAGCCTCTTGGATGGTGAATAGAACATGTAAAAAATTGGATAACAGGACATATAAGGAAAAACGAACAAATCTGGACATACAAAAAGCAAGTTATTATTATCCGGTGAGTGATTAAATAGTTGTCCCTGTAGAGTAGCTGTGTTGTGTAATTTTACTACTAATTAAAGGTACAGTACACAAACGCCTCAAGGTATACAGTGGGGCATAAAAAGTATTTAGTCAGCCACGAATTGTGAAAGTTCCCCCACTTAAAAAGATGAGAGAGGCCTGTAATTTTCATCATAGGTACACTTCAACTATGACAGACAAAATGAGTAAAAAAAATCCAGAAAATCACATTGTAGGATTTTTTATGAATTTATTTGCAAATTATGGTGGAAAATAAGTATTTGGTCACCTACAAACAAGCAGGATTTCTGGCTCTCACAGACCTGTAAATTCTTCTTTAAGAGGCTCCTCTGTCCTCCACTCGTTACCTGTATTAATGGCACCTGTTTGAACTTGTTATCAGTATAAAAGACACCTGTCCACAACCTCAAACAGTCACACTCCAAACTCCACTTTGGCCAAGACCAAAGAGCTGTCAAAGGACACCAGAAACAAAATTGTGGACCTGCACCAGGCTGGGAAGACTGAATCTGCAATGAAGAAGAAATCAACTGTGGGAGCAATTATTAGGAAATGGAAGACATTCAAGACCACTGATAATCACTCTCGATCTGGGGCTCCACGCAAGATCTCACCCCGTGGGGTCAAAATGATCACAAGAACGGTGAGCAAAAATCCCAGAACCACACAGGGGGACCTAGTGAATGACCTGCTGAGAGCTGGGACCAAAGTAACAAAGCCTACCATCAGTAACACACCTTGCCGCCAGGGACTCAAATCCTGCAGTGCCAGACATGTCCCCCTGCTTAAGCCAGTACATGTCCAGGCCCGTCTGAAGTTTGCTAGAGAGCATTTGGATGATCGAGAAGAAGATTGGGAGAATGTCATATGGTCAAATGAAACTAAAATAGAATGTTTTGGTAAAAACTCAACTTGTCGTGTTTGGAGGACAAAGAATGCTGAGTTGCATCCAAAGAACATCATACCTACTGTGAAGCATGGGGGTGGAAACATCATGCTTTGGGGCTGTTTTTCTGCAAAGGGACCAGGAAGACTGATCCGTGTAAAGGAAAAAATTAATGGGGCCATGTATCGTGAGATTTTGAGTGAAAACCTCCTTCCATCAGCAATGGAATTGAAGATGAAACGTGGCTGGGTCTTTCAGCATGACAATGATCCCAAACACACCGCCCGGGCAACGAAGGAGTGGCTTCATAAGAAGCATTTCAAGGTCCTGGAGTGACCTAGCCAGTCTCCAGATCTCAACCCCATAGAAAATCTTTGGAGGGAGTTGAAAGTCTGTGTTGCCCAGCAACAGCCCGAAAACATCACTGCTCTAGAGGAGATCTGCATGGAGGAATGGGCCAAAATACCAGCAATAGTGTGTGAAAACCTTGTGAAGACTTACAGAAAACGTTTGACCTCTGTCATTGCCAACAAAGGGTATATAACAAAGTATTGAGATAAACTTTTGTTATTGACCAAATACTTATTTTCCACCATAATTTGCAAATAAATTCATAAAAAATCCTACAATGTGATTTTCTGGATTTTTTCCCACATTTTGTCTGTCATAGTTGAAGTGTACCTATGATGAAAATTACAGGCCTCTCTCATCTTTTTAAGTGGGAGAACTTGCACAATTGGTGGATGACTAAATACTTTTTTGCCCCACTGTAGCAGTAAAAGATTCCAACATAACTTTTACAATATCATAAATAATTAAGTGTAAAGTGCAGTTATACAGGCGGAAACAAAATTTATTTTTTTAAACATACAGAAAATACATTCAGAAGTGTAGCAATAACTGATTCTAATGTGTGGATCACCAATCGAGCCGCATGTCAGCTTTGCTCCACACATATTTCCCTCCTCTCTTTAGGAACATCTTCTCGTCAAAGCCACTGAACTGAATGGCCTCTTCCACGCCAACATCAAGGATGGACTTGGATGGATCTTTCCTCCCCTCTCGGCAATCCAGGAAACGCATAAGCATGTAGAACATGAAGAATCATTTATAAAGAATTGTATAAGCATTTAGAAAGGCTTAATCATGAAAGTTATTATAAAGGGTCACCAACTGGTCATAGAAGAGCTTCTTGACAATCTAGTCCATTATCAAAATATCACTGCTATAAAACCTCATACCTAATACATAAATATAAAATATATGCAAAACGGCATCTTATTTCACCCTTCTTAGAGCCTGTAAATCCACTCTGATCAAGGTACATGTCTATACAACTCAAAGCATTTAGACAGCTGTTCAATAGTTCTGATGGACGAGGACTGTCTCCTTTAAAGGGCATGCTAAGACTTGGAATGTAGAGTGAGTATCATGTAAAATAACAGATTAATAAAAAGGACTGACATATTCATCCAGAATGAGGTAGGAATCTCTCATCTGACAAGACAGGACAAAAAGGAAACTTTTTAATGTCACAACTATGTTGTATTACAATGTTGTCCATAGAGGGTACTACATGCAACCTAAAGAAGGTTCTACCTGGAACCAAAAATGGTTCTCCTATAGGGACAGCAGAAGAACCCTTTTGGAACCCTTTTTTCTAATAGTGTACTTTAAACCTTAGTAGCATTTGGAAACAAATTTAATGGAGTAGTAGTTGTTGAATCATCATAATATCAATAACGGACAATAAAAAAATATAATATTGTCTTAAGTCCAGTCCCATACCTATTGATTGGCCTCTGGTACCAGGCAGCTAATGCTGCTGTGCTTTTCCAGGAAGACCTGAAAATGCTGGTCGCTGATGAGAAACCTCTCTGCCTCCCTCAGACTGTTCTCCCCAGCGTTCTCGCCATCGATCAGCAGACACTGGAACACCTATACAGCACACACAGTGAAGTCAAGGCCATACAACTCATTTGTTACATCTATGGTATGAGAAGACACCTCTATTCACAGATACAGCATTACTGGTGTGTAATGTTAATGCATTGGAACACCCTAACCTTCCAGCGTACAGGGTTGAGTTCTGTGATGTTTTCTCTCATGTCTTCATCCACATTGAAGGTGTTGATCACAGAGTTGATTTTGAACGCCACTTTGTACTTCTGGCACCAGTCACGGACCTTGAAGAGGTTGTCCAGGTGGCTCTTCCTGCCCTGGGCTCTGCCAAATGTCTGGTTGGTGTCCTTGTCAAAGCTGTCACAGGAAATGGCCAGAATGTCCTGGTATTCGCCAAGGAGAGTTTTGGTGATAAAACTGACATCATCTCTCAAAGAATGTTATTTTGAAATGAATTCAAAATGTATTAATATCCAGACATCCATGTGATAGTTTATATTTATTGAAGTGAAAATATCAACAAGTCGTTTTTAAAAACACTTTGATGGTCAACTGCGAGGCCTTTAAAATAAAAAGTGTGAAATGCTTCTGAGTTCGCTTTTTGTGACCTCATATCAAAACTAACCCGGTGCTGACATCTAGTGTAAATAACATTAACTTGTTTTTTTCCCTGAGGATAACGTGGTTTGTTTGTTTATGATGGGTGCTTTATGATATAATGAAGATCACCGGGGTAACGTTGGTTGGCCTACCATGTTTTATTTTAACACAGAACCTAAAATGAAAACCATCGTATCATATGTTTGGAACCACTTATTTGTGATCATGCTGCCATTGCTGACAATACTGACACTTGGGGGCTGGAGGTCATGTTTGCACTATTTAACTAATTTCCCCAAGAAATCATCTCTATCGTGTATGGCATTAATAAACACTGAATATAATATTAAATTATATAGAAATAGGCTGTAATACTAATCTAATAACATATAATGTGAATTGAAATAGGGAATTTTAAAATGCATAAATATAATATTGGGGCAAATTTACCAGATTCATTGACAAGCTGCAAAACTATCTTTGCTTCCTCAATGAGTAGGACCAAATATAATTGACACTTGGGTTGATTTTCCCTGTAGAAGAGAACTGTGATGCGACGTGCACCTGCTGTCCTCGCACATTGATCCATGCCAGGCCAGGACAGTTGCAAAGATGCACTGGAGGAAACTCATGCAGAACTGTAGGAACATCTTCACAAACACGACTTGAGTAGAGAACAATATTACTAGTCTTCAAGCTGTCCTGTCCTGTTGAAACTTCTGATGCAGGGCTAACACAACTCCGCAATAAATGAAGCGTCTCCTGGCGTTGTAATGTAACTGATCTTCATAACGTCACCTGAGCAGTTTCTATTCCAAAATTGAATAGGCCACCCACAAAAACGGGTTGAATCCACGCCATTTCAACCAAACAATTAAATGTGATCATGTTGAATCAACGTGGATAACTGGTTGGATTTTCAAAAATTGCTTTGAACCTAAATCCAATGTCATGGTCATTTTTTGTTGTCGATTTCACTTTTAATTCACCTTTGACGACTCAACCAAATGTAGGCTAAATCAAAAGTAGACGTTGACTGACGTCTGTGCCCAGTGGGCTACCTACTGTATGAGTAGTGGTGCACTCGGCTAAATGACCACCACTGCAGCGCTCTAAAAACTTGAAAATAAAATGAACAATAATGTATTTATTCAAATACAGTCCTATTACATGCCTACATATGTTAGTGCTTATAATAAAAAGCCTGCGCTTTGAATAGGCCTTCATACCGTAATAGTGCTAAGCAAATTTGCTGACTCATTTGTGTCATTTAGGTGAGGCCATGGGACAGTAAGTAACAGCCATATTATGATAGGCACACCTTATCACTTTCGTTTTTGGTATTATCAAGTGGCTCGAGTTTCGGTTTGCTTGTCAAGCGCCATTCGTTTTTGGTATTATCAAGTGGCTCGAGTTTCGGTTTGCTTGTCAAGCGCCATAAGTTTCGTCCCCCCCCCCCCCCCCAGTTTCCCAAATAATGCGTGCCTGTCAGTTGTGATTCAGCTGAAAGTGCATTTCGTTCGTGGTTTGATTCAAGATGGCAAGACGCATGATGTCCCGGTTGGGCCAGTGGTCTTCTTATGTTTTTGCAGTGGACTTCGATACGAACTCTGACCCAATCTACTTCGCCCTAGCAAGCAAGCAGAGCGAGCGGCCACAAGTGTTCAGAAATGTCCTCGCTGATGAAATGTGCTACTCGCTCCATGTGCAGAGCGATGACAAGATTGAAAGAGCAAAGTTTTATGGAGGACTGAAAAAAAAACTTTCAAAAGCGTTACCTCCAGAATGTACGATTTTGGAAATGTCCATATTTCAGCCCAATGTCAAAGATTCTGTCATCAAAGGATATTTTCTAAAAGACGCATCTAAGTCCTCAGCGACTGAACGAGTATTAGGCGAGTTGCTTCGCAATGACCCAGTCTATGTATGCTCCTACTTGTGCGGGGGAGAGGACAGACAGTGGTCGCAACACCTGTGGTCCAATACAGAAGATGGTTGGGTGGAGGTGTTGGAGAAATACTGCGTGGTACCTGCTGAAAAGCCAGTGCATCATCCTTCTACTCTCAACATGATCAACTATGACGTATTCTATAGTTTTGAGGATGCCTACAAAGTTCTGCAACAGGTTTGAATAGTGACACTTTTATGTTTCAAATCAGTTGACACATGTTGCCGTGTATTTGTGCAGTTGTCATTATGTGTATAGAGCTGGCCGGTTTGTAATCCTAAAACCCTCGAAATTAGTTACATCTGGTTTGCGTAGGATTTTGGGTAGTGATGAATTTGACATTTTTGGCCAATACTGTTATCCGTTATTTTCCTTGTATAAAAATAGACACCAATAACCGATATTTACAATTTTAGAGGCTTTTTAAGCATTCTAGTACAGTTAAATAGTTAACACACACACATGGACGCAGCAGTCTAAGGCACTGCATCTCAGTGCAAGAGGCGTCACTACAGTCCAGTCCCTGTTTCGTATTCAGTCTTTTTTTTTCTCAACCAGGATTTCTATGGGATGCCGTTTGGGTATTTGCTAAGGAACTCTGTTTAGGTCTTTGCGTGTCAAAAATAAAACAATGACCAGGCGATAACACTATTTGACGTGTCAAATAAGCTTGTTGACCAATCAGGACCTGAATATGACTGCACGTCACATAATAATTTAACGCATTCATACATATTTTACATAGTTATTACACATTGATTACACTACGATTCATCGATACGAATGCTATGATGCTGGTAAAGTTGTTTTGCTCACCTACAGTGCTGTTTCAGTAGCTATAGTTAGCTAGCTAACTATATAGCTAGGTGTCATCTAAAATAACCCTAATTTATAAAACAGTTTGTATTTGAATGATGGGGGTCGGACCCATCTATGTGAAGCTAGCCACAATAAGGATTAGCCACAATAGTGGATTTAACGGCTTTTTTTTAAAAGTATGGCATAATTATACTAATTGTATTCAATTGCATCGCTGTCAATGACACTTTTATTTTGAAGGCAAACCCCAAATTCTACTATTGTGCCTAATCTTTATTGTGGCTAGCTTCACAACACATAACCAACTCCGGTCGAGCCTCATTAGCCAGATGAAGCTAGCTGGCTGTTCATAACGTTAGCTTTGGGCAACAGGGTTAAGTAGCTGGCTAGCTATTTATTTTCATGAACTGAAGCTCAATTTCAATAGGCGAGCAAGTGGCAACCTAGCTAATACTTACTCACAAGGATTCCTAAGAATAATGACTGCAGTTTCTACTGGTCTTTGTTTACATGCTGGTTGTATTGGTTCTAGCTAGGTACCAAGCTAAAGCTAGCTACCCCAGAAGTTGCTGTTGAGCAAATTATGCTTTATTACCAATGCAGTATTGTAAACACATCGTTCGTGGCCGGTGTTTGCTTGTTTGCACACTTTTTGTACAGCTTTCTACTGTATCTTTTTGACATGCGAAGACCCAAATGGCGTTCCATAGTATGTATGTCTTGAAGCTAATAGCAGTGACGCTATTACTGTGTAACTTCGGTAGGGTAACATCTGAAAAATTGCACATTTGGTAGTATGTACCGGTGCCGACCAGTTGGACAAAGCCAACATCACCCATGACAGAGAACGGTTGGGCAGTGAATCCCATTATCTCGGCTTTAATGGATTTTGTATTTTGAGTTGTCTCGCTGAAATGTTCTTACTCTTTCAAATGACTGCTCGACTTGTTGACTGCTTGATCCACACAGCAGACATTGTGGGCTGGGCTATGAATGCTGTGTTGCACGTGTAGCTCAACATTATACTTGGCGTCATTACGGCATGTACCTACGTTATATAGGTACGCCCGTCAGCTTTGACATCGGTTTTGCACATCTGCATTAACCTAGACATACCGATGGTGGCATTTTTAGCTAATATCGATATCTATACCAATTCCGATATGTTCACCGATATATCGTGCATCCCTAGTTTTGGGATAAATGCTGAAAATATGTGCTTTCGTAAATTCTCTCTGGGTATCTACTCCGATTTCAGAGCACTCTCGACTGAGTGTGCCAGAGCGCAGAATAACTGATGACTATACGAACGCACAACGAACTGTGTCAGTAAACATCTCCAAAAAAACACCAGAGTGAATTTACAAAAGTAAATTCAGTTTGGCTATGTACCAGTTTCAGAGCAGTCTCTCGTTTGTGTGCCAGAGCTCAGAATAACTGATTAATGAATGAATGCGCAACACCCGTTGAATATGACAGGTGTCAGTAAAGGTTGACAACAAAAAAAAATAATTCAGTTGTTGCTAGTGTAACCGGTGTGAAATGGCTAGCTAGTTAGTGGGGTGCGCACTAATAGCGTTTCAATCGGCGACGTTACTCGCACTTTGACCTTGAAGTAGTTGTTTCTCTTGCTCTGCAAGGGCCGTGGTTTTTGTGCAGCAATGGGTAACGGTGCTTCGAGGGTGACTGTTGTCGATGTATGCAGAGGGTCCCTGGTTTGAGCCCGGGTAGGGGCGAGGAGAGAGATTGAAGCAACACTGTTACATTGGTGCCGTGACCCGGATCACTGGTTGCAGCAGAAAAGGAGGTCAAAAGGGGGTTGAGTTACATGCGTAACCCTTGTGAAATGGCTAGCTAGTTAGCGGGGTGTGTGCTTGGTACCTAGCTAGAACCAATACAACCAGCCTGAAAACAATAACCAGTTGAAACTGTAGTCATTTTCCTTATTCTTAGCAATGTATTTCACTGAAAGAATAAACGTTTTGTTTTCGAAATGATAGTTTCCAGATTTTACCATTTGAATGACCTAAGGCTCGTATTTATGTGTTTTATTATATTATAATTAAGTCTTTGATTTCATATTTGATAGAGCAGTCTGACAGAGCGGTGGTAGGCAGTAGAAGGCTCGTAAGCATTCATTCAAACAGCACTTTCCTGCGTTTGCCAGCAGCTCTTCGCTGTGCGCTGTTTATGACTTCAAGCCTATCAACTCCTGAGATTAGGCTGGCAATACTATAGTGCCTATAAGAACATCCAATAGTCAAAGGTATATGAAATACAAATGATGTAGAGAGAAATAGTCCTATAATTCCTATAATAACTACAACGTAAAACTTCTTAACTGGAAATATTGAAGACTCATGTTAAAAGGAACCACCAGCTTTCATTGGTTCTCATGTTCTGAGCAAGGAACTGAAACGTTAGCTTTTTTACAATAAAAGTATTGCACTTTTACTTTCTTCTCCAACACTGTGCGGTCTAAGGCACTGCACCGCAGTACTGCCGCGTCACTACAGCCTGGGATCGAACCAAGGCAGTGTCACAACCAGCCATGACTGGGAGTCCCATAGGGCGGCGCACAATTGGCCCAGTGCCGTCCGGGTTAGGGGAGGGTTTGGCCGCTGGGTTTTACCTGGCTCATTGTGCTCTAGCAACTTCTTGTGGCGGGCCGGGAGCCTGCAGGCTGACATCGGTTGTTAGTTAAACGGTGTATCCTCCGACACATTGGTGCGGCTGGCTTCCAGGTTAAGCGAGCGGGTGTTAAGGAGCGTGGCTTGGCGGGTCATGTTTCGGAGGAGGCATGACTCGACCTTCTCCTCTCGGCAGCCCGTGGTGGAGTTCCAGCGACGAGACAAGATCATTATCACGAAAAAGGGGGTAAAAATGTCACCTTGTCCGATAGGGATTTACACGGTTATCAAAATGTCACCTTGTCCGAGAGGGATTTACACGGTTATCAAAATGTCACCTTGTCCGAGAGGGATTTACACGGTTATCAAAATGTCACCTTGTCCGAGAGTGATTTACACGGTTATCAAAATGTCACCTTGTCCGAGAGGGATTTACACGGTTATCAAAATGTCACCTTGTCCGAGAGGGATTTACACTGTTATCAAAATGTCACAATGTCCGAGAGGGATTTACACTGTTATCAAAATGTCACCTTGTCCGAGAGGGATTTACACTTATGAAAATGTCACCTTGTCCGAGAGGGATTTACACGGTTATCAAAATGTCGCGCCAGGGTAAACCTACACGAAACACAGAGCTTATTTGAAGTGTTTCTAAAATCCACAATGGATAAAATGAATGGTGGAAAAACTATTGGAACCATTTCCGTGTTTGAGTATGGGTATAATGACTCATGCTGTGGTAAACTATATAAGCCTGTGTAATACTGTGTGCAGTCAGGGACAAAATAAAAACCTAGAAATGTCACACTCCAGTGGTGGAGAAAGGAATAACATGATTTTCACACAGGCCAACTACAACCTTATCTCATCTCCATCTACTTTGCTCCTCATCTGTAGTGTGTTGACATCATCCCGGAGTCCAAGGCAGTGCTGGAGCTTGTGGACCAGCGACTCGAGTCTAAAGAGAAAACTGACTTTCCTGTTATTGTCATAGAGGGATTGGATGCTACAGGTTAACACCATTACTACTTCACTATTGTCCTTGCCAATTCAATGTGGCCGATTGTATACGGCCAGGAGTTTTCCTTTCCTTTCGATCAGGAAAAACTCAGGTCATACAAAACTGAATGCTCTTTCAGTCAGTTACAATGCTTTTTTTCCTTCTCTAATTTCTCTCTATTCCCACTACTGCTCAGGGAAAACCACTCTGACTGAGTCCCTGACGGAGGCACTGGGGGCCACTCTCCTGAAGTCCCCTCCGCAGTGTCTGTCCCCATGGAGGGCCCGCTTCGACACTGAGCCCCCCCTCATCCGCAGGGCCTTCTACGCCCTTGGGAATTACCTGACAGCAGGACACATAGGCCAGGAGGCCAGACAAGCACCTGTCATTGTAGACAGGTAAGGGCAGGATGAAATAGCTTTGGTGTTGTAGCAAGTTTGATGAGTTGGGATATGTCATCTCTTCTGAATGTATGGCTGTGTCTGAAATCTGTTTTGCCTACTTCTTACTAAAATGACACACCGTGTACTAACCCTCAGTGGCTGTCGGTGCCGTTTAAGATGAGGGAGGACAATCTTATTTTTTTTAGGAGCATGAACTTGTTTTTATTACAGCATATTGGATGATTCATATTCCATTCACCCAGCTCACTGTAACATCCATAGGTTTAGGCTGCTACATGATACTCAACTTCTCCCTATACCAATCATGAGGGGACTGCAACCTAGCCTACGAATGAAAGTTCATAATTGTTATTTTTCATTTTTATGAGCGTTTACCGTATGCTTACACCATAGATGTGTATATAATGATGAGATGCACGCCTCCGCCCTAACAATGGGAGTCGTTGTCCCAAAGACGGGGAGGCAGGCGACAAGCTTCGGTCCAAAATAAATATCCCATGCTATAAAACGTTCTATTTTCACATACCCAAACAGCCTACTGTTTAGAAAGCAAGTACGGGTATTCGGACACGGCCATTGTATGTTGAAAATCGTATGTGTAACTGCCTTAGTAGGCTATGCCACTTTAATGTCATAAAAAAAGCACAGCAAAGGTTCCAATTTTCAACATAGCTGTGAATGAACCACCAAACAACACCAGTAGACCAGACATAGTCTCTGGTCTTTGAGGCTCACAACAACCCACTATCTCCCGATACTCTCCATTCCTCCCAGGTACTGGCACAGCACAGCAGCCTACGCCATTGCCACGGCGGTGGGTGGTAGGCTGGGTAACCTGCCCCAGGCTGGCAGTGAGGTGTATGGCTGGCCAGGGGACCTCCTGAGGCCCAGCCTGGTGCTGATGCTCAGCCTCAGCTCACAGGAGAGGATGAGGAGACTACAGGTCAGAGGTCAGGACAAGACCATGGAGGAGGAGGAGCTGGAGGCCAATCACCTGTTCAGACAGAAGTAAGATTTCTTGTGCAGAGCCTGTGGTCTAGTGGGAACACACCTGTCTCAAGCGCACATGTCGACCGCAGAGGCCGAGGTTTGATCTCTGTGTCCAACCTTCCTACAGTGTCTCCCCTTCATCTATCCCCCCTCTACTTTGACTAAAAACGTAAGATGACTGAAATTCAGATGAAGCTATACTTCAAGTTTACCACTGTATTAGAATGTAATACAGCTCACAATACTGAAGTGAGTAGATATATAGTAGTACATATTACATGTTCTACTCCAACATATTGACAGGACCTATTGTTTCGGTGTATGTATAAAGATGTGGGGAACGCACACACTTTGCAGCGGTTTATTAACAGACCTTACACACTGCTGAATTGAAGTGGTCAGATGAGCATCACTAACTGTGATCTGCACGCACACACACACACACACACAGTCTTGTTTAACCAACCTTGCGGGGCACATACAATTGATTCCCATTGAAAATCCTACTTTCCTGAACCTAACTTCTAATTCTAACCATAAACCCCCTAAAATGAACCCTTTTCCTTGTGGGGACTGACAAAATGTCCCCAGTTGGTTAAATTTTGGTTTGTTTACTATTCTGGTTCCCACAAGTTTAGTTAAACATGTCCACACCCTATACACACACACACACACACAGACACACACACACACACACACACACTACTGTACCTAATTGAGTGGACATCAGGTCCTACTCCGTCTTAGTCTGACCCATCAAACACTTAACAATCAGTTCCCATCCCGAGGGGAACCATCTGATGAGGAAAGAACAAGTGATTTGTTGCTGAGTTGGTCTGCTCCATTACGCACTGCTAGTAGTCAGACTGGTCGATGGCAACTTTCGTTCATTCTACCTGCTGACATCCTGGGCTTTGTCCCAAATGGCACCCTATTCCCTACATAGTGCACTACCTTTGACCTTGGCCCATTGGGCTCTGGCCAAAAGTAGTGCCCCATATAGGGAATAGGGTGCCATTTGGGATGAATGCTTTTCACATGGGCTCACCAGATATTCAATGAGCAGTCATTATCCTCGAGGAAGACAGCTGTTGATCACTGTTGACAGTCTGGACTCTGGCTCTCAGTCCATCACCTGTCCAAACCTCTGGCATGATGATTATGTGCTGTCAGTTGTTGTTTTTTAATCTTCTAGACCATTGTTCTTACTATTGCTCAATGTCCACTATGGCTGTATGTTTTGGTACTTATTATGTGAAATATATTACGGTATATGGATGAACCAGGCAAAGGCATAGCAATTTGCAGTCTAAAATTGACATACAACTATCAAAAACCATTGTGATCATTATTTTATAGCTTTACTCATCCTTATGGCCCTTAGCTTTTTCCTGGTTAGTTCATGTGATCAGGAAAAGCAATTAATTTGGTATACCATCTCAAAGGTACTGCTGACCCAGATTTTAAGTGCTTTGTTAATTTGTGGGACATAATTACTTATTCTCTTTGTCTGCAGAGTGGAGGAGGCTTACCAGCGGATTGAGGGCCCGGCCTGCATCACTGTGGATGCCAGTCCTTCTCCAGACCAAGTGCTCCAACAAGTGCTACTTTTAATTAGGGAAAAATGCCACTTGTAAACAGCTCCTCTCCTCCTCTCCCAGTCTGGCCCCAGATGGCTAATATTCCGTTGTGGTCCACTAGGTGGTAGTAGAGTGCCATTGATTTGACAGAGGCAGGGCTAGTGAGAAGAGGGCAGGGTGTAGTAGAGGATCTGGACTGTGGATAAGCCTCATATGGCAAAGGGCCAGTACTACACACTCACACACACACACACAATCATGCCTGCACACAGTAGCACACAGTCTCTCTCCTTCACACACACACGCACACAGATAGAACCAAGACCCCGACCAGTGCATGTCACAACATGCCCTATTCTGTATGACTGCCATCAGTGAGATGAGGAGAAACGTTATTATGAATGCCATTGTGTTCTGTCAGTAGTGATACTTAGGGATATGCAGCCAGACAGCCCGCGGTGACAACCATTTTTATTAGACCTGAGATTCAGGAAATGAAAGGGAGGGTTTGTATAGTCATCAGTCACTTCTATTTCATTGAAACGTATGGGCCAGCAGCTAACTCTACATTTTCCTTTTGAGGTAGCTATATGGACCCAGGGATTAAAACGCACACACAGAGCAATATGATACATTTCACATTACAATAACACTGCTCATTTGTTTGAGTACTATTTCAAATTAAAGGAAACATATTGAATATCCCAGGCGTCTGGCTCTGAGCTGTTCTTGTCCGAGTGTCTTATATAAGGAGTATTATACAGTGCAATGTCAGTGTTTTCTTTATTCACAGGTACTCTGATGCTTTGATGCAGGTCGTTGTCAACTACAATGTAAGTGAGTGAGCTGTGCATTTGAAAAGCACACCTCACCTCTGTGACAGATGCCATGTATTGCGCCTCTGAGAAGGACTGCATATGAGGCAGTGAAAGCAGTGTACATTATGTGCTTATGAAAATGCAAACTGTGCACTCATGCACACACACACACGTGCACACACACACACACACAATGTACTCAAAAACATATGCACACAAACACTCTTTCTCTCCTCTCCCTCTTCGCTCTCTGTATCTCTCCCTTCCCTCTATCACCAATGCACACACACACAGCCACACTTGAACATATACAGTAACTCATTTATGTTGTAGGAAGCTGTATTTGGTCAGTGATGGGAAGATTAATTAGAGGTTTTAGTTCATATGATCTTGGCAAGACTGTGGGCCGGAGAAGACAGAGTGACCCATCTCTTTTACAGTGATGCATCAGCAGAGGCAACCTCTTCTTCCAATTACCGCGCTCAGTGTTTTCAATGGCCGGAGAGATGCTATCATTTTGAATACTTAACATCCAGAATTATTTTTGTAACATATATTCCTGGGAATTATATTATGTTTGTTGAAATTATTCAGGTAGGGCAAGTCTGTGCAGTATAGTCCGAAACAATTGGTGTTACAAGGAGTGAAAATTGTATCAGCCTCCAGGCATTTTATACGTTACCAGGGCGTTAGTCCGGGGCCGTTTCCAATTGTTTACTGCAAGTCTGACTAAAAATGTATTGGATTTCAGCAGTTACTCAGAGAAAAAGCTCTTCTCATGTTTATAGATATTCCTTTCAAATCTAAAATGTAAAACTGAGTAGCACAGCTTCTGTCTCAAGAGTATACTAAAGTTCTGCGGTGGGAGAGCAGAACAGCTGGAGCCAGTAATGCCACAGGCCAATCGACTTTGGCGTCGTGTGTCATAGGCTCAAGGCAGAACTGTATAGTTATGTGGTAGTAGCATGATGTCTAACACATTTCGTAGATGCTGTTCATTTCTCGTCATTCTTGGCTGCAGAACATTCAAGAGTGATGTTACTGAATGTTCCACCCCAAGGCTTAATGTAGTCCTGAGCAATGTACGTTACATCCAAACAAGATGGCGCTATCACACAAAGATCCAACTTTTGTTTTCGGGAAGAAAAAAAAGTGAATAACTAAATTCAAGGGAACATTTCAGTCCATAAACGTACACTTTTGGAAATATAGGTTTAGTGTTGTTCCAAAACGGGGTACAACCGCTTGTCATTAGCGTGCTACACTGTAAGGTCCTTCTTTTTACTTTTAGTTAAAGGTACATAATTGTACCCCAGTTCATACCTCAGATAGTACCTTTCTCCACAGGTACAAAAGCATCATTTTTGCTTTTATATAGTACCACCACAGTAACAAAGCCATTTGTTCCTTGTAAGTGGCAAACATCTACCGTGGACCACTTAAACTGGTACAACACTGCTTACCCCTCCCGTTTCCAGGAATTTCCCAACTAGGATTTTGCAACCCTTACTGCTTAGGCTTGCAAAACAACCCTAACCCTAACCAGGTCTGTGCTGCCAATGACTGGAACGAAATGCAAAAATCACTGAAGTTGTAGACTTATATCTTCAAGCATCACAGCAGCTTACCGATCGCTGCAGCTGTACACAGCCCATCTGTAAATAGCCCATCCAACCAACTACCTACCTCATCCCCATATTTGTTTTTGTTTCACACCAGTATCTCTACTTGCACATCCTCATCTGCACATATCACTCCAGTGTAAATTGCTAAATTGTAATTACTTCGCCACTATGGCCTATTTTATTGCCTTACCTCCTTACTTCATTTGCACACACTGTATACAGATTTTTCTATTATGTTATTGACTGTACGTTTGTTTATCCCATGTGTAACTCTGTGTTGTTGTTTTTGTCGCACTGCTATGTTTTATCTTGGCCAGGTCGCAGTTGTAAATGAGAACTTGTTCTCAACTGGCCTACCTGGTTAAATAAAGATGGGAGAAAAAAAAAACTAACTGCAAGTCACATTATGCTGGCTTGCTAAGTGATTTGTAATTCCTATTGGAATACAGCCAGAGTTAGCATATCCAACAGTCTGAATTTTTATTCAACCGCAACCTGCATTCATAATGACTGTCAGGGCTAGAAACATTGTGTGGAGACTACCTAAGCCATTTAAAGTGGAACAACCATTTCCATAATGGGTACAAAAAAAATCTAACTAACCAATTGGATTTGTTTAGAAAAACGTATGTTATTTATCTTTGTGTAGTATAAGATAAATCAATCAATCAATGTAGGTGTCACACCCTGACCTTAGTATTCTTTGTTTTCCTTGTTATTTTGGTTAGGTCAGGGTGTGACAAGGGTGATGTATGTGTTTTTTGTCCTATCTAGGGGTTTTGTATGTTTATGGGGCTGTTTCCTTTCTAGGTAAACTGTATGTCTACGGTTGCCTAGATTGGTTCTCAATTAGAGGCAGCTGTCTATCGTTGTCTCTGATTGGGAACCATATTTAGGCAGCCATATTCTGTGGGTACTTGGTGGGTGATTATCTATGTCTGTGTTAGTTGCTTGTGTCAGCACAGTTCTTATGGCTTCACGGTCGTTCAGTGCTTTCTTTAATTAAAATATCATCATGAACACATACCACGCTGCATTTTGGTCCGCTTCTTACGACGATCGTGACAGTAGGTCTACATGCAAAAAACACATATATTAAAAACTCAACAACAAAAAAATCTACCTGTTAGAGGATACTGGGAAATATGATGATGATAATAATTATGGTACAAATTTGCCTTTTTAGGGTACCGCCCCAGTGATGAAGCCATTCGTTTTAGGTGACAAATATGAATAATTGTTGAAATTAAGGATATTGAGGATACACTAAATGAATTGGTACCCTGGGAAACAGAAATATACCTTCACATTGTACCCCTTTTCTTGAGAGTGAGAGTGTGATGATTGTACCTACGGACGTGGATGTCGATTAAGGCAGGCCCCCCCTGCACCTCTCTGACTCAGACGGGCTGGGTTAAATGCGCAAGACACATTTCAGTTGAACGCATTCAGTTGGACAACTGACTAGGTGTCCACCTTCCCTTTCCTTTCCCTTACAGTATATATTCAAAATATGGAGTGCAAAAATGTAGGATCATTCTCTTTATCCACACATGTACCCTAAAAGATAGTGCCATGTGAGTGTATTACGTTGTACCTCTGAGTGTACTTTGTGCATTGTGATTATTTTGTACCCCAGGGGATGACACCGTACCCTTACTTCCAAGAGTGTAGCACACTGAAGGTTCAGGAAAAAAAAAAGTCAACCCCAGTGCCCTGCTGGATAAAGGAAGGAGTGGTCTGTCTGAGAAGAACAGGTATAGTCCAGCAATGGGGACCCTGTCCACTACACTACTCCCGTCAACATCTCATCAGCACAACAGAGACCCAGCCGTAGAAAAAAACTCAATTTAAATAACGAAAGATCCAGGCAGCAGCAAAGCAACCCCGGTCCCGTTCTAAGTAATAGATCAAATGAAAGCTGTCCCTCAGAACATGAATAATGAGCGTGGTGTGGAGAGGAGGGATGGGGACCGTGATGAGAGGGGAGTGGTGAGAGCATGGGGGGTGGGGGGTGGGGATGGTAGTAGGGGAGGGAGAGGGGGGAGTCTGGTGCCCTGGCATGGACCCTTCCACCGGGCTTGGCTGCCAGATATAGCAGTATGGGGACTGACTCATTTGGTGGTGGTGGTGGTGGTGGGGCCGAGTTGGCCCGTGCAGACAGGCAGGGATGGGTTCTGTCTGTCTGGGTAAGGGGAGGCTGGGACAAGGAGGGGGAGATTCCTTGGGCCCCATCATGGCCCTTCAGTGGCTGCACAATCCTTCAGCCCTCCTCAGAATCCTCCAGCTGGCAGGTAGGCCCTGCCTCCCCCTTCCTCCTCCGCTCTGCCCTCTAGACACAGTGGGAGGGTGGCAGCAGCCCCCACTGGCCCAGCACCATCATCATCTCGGTGGAGGATTAGTGGGGGAGAATCTTCAGTTTTCGATCTGGAGAAGACAACAGTGAGGAACGGGTTTAATTTGATCAAGGGACAGTGTTTTGACATTGATGTATACAGGGGATAGAAGGATTAAAATAAGTGCGTCTTGATATTGTACTGTAAATGACAGAATTATCTTGATTTTCTAGATTCTGGTCATACTTTACATTCATAGACTCTTTATGACATTGTACTAACACTGTAGATAGTCAATATTTAGGGTAATATTCAGTGAACTGTCCTTTTCAAATCAAATCAAATTGTATTTGTCACATGCGCCGAATACAACAGAATTCACCTTACAGTGAAATGCTTACTTACAAGCCCTTAACCACCAATACAGTTTTAAGAAAAATAAGTGTTAGGAAAGTATTTACTAAAATAAACAGAAATAAAATAATTAAAAAATAAAATTGAAAAGAAGAAAATAGAAAAATAAATTACAAATAATTAAAGAGCAACAATAAAATAACAGTAGCGAGGCTACAGTATATACAGA